>NC_047044.1:100961623-101091623 GCF_011762595.2 Tursiops truncatus | reverse complement strand
ATAAAGGGATGGGAACAGCTGCTCGCGACTCCTCTAAAGGCTGCAAGCGCTGAATAAAGGCTCTTGATGGTCAGGCCCGACAGCTACCAGCACTGCTCCAGGGGCAAAGTGTACGGCGTGTCAGAGCACACGGAGGACGCACGGTAATTCAGCCGTCAGGACCCAGGAGATTGTACAGGGCGGGCACCTCTGCCTCCACACGTCCCCACCAGGCCAGCCTGCCCCCGATCTGCTTAAAGGGACGCCACCCGCCAAGAGAGGCCCCGGATGGAGGCCTCGGTTAAAAGCAGCACTTTGCAGAGATCCCACGGGAACAGGAATATTTCGTGACAGTCAGATGTAAATAACAAAAAGAGGAAAACAGTATTTTCCTGGCGTGGCCTCCTGGGGTTTCCCACCATTCTAGAGGTCGCCTAAATGCAACCACAAAAAGCTAAATTCTTCTAGTAAACACTGGACTGACCAAGAAGAGACCTGGGACTGACCGGAGGCCTGTTGGCCGGAAAAGCAACCGAGCCAGCAGACAAAATCCAGGAACAGCTGGCACGCCCGTTGCGCGGCTCTAGTGGAGGCGGCGGTGGAATGTCCTGCCCGGTGGGGAGGGGTCTTCACCACGGGTTATTTAGTTATTTGGAATCAAAAGGGCAGGGTGGGCACAAGAAGCAGACCGAGTTTTCATCGGTTTATTCCTGTCGCTGAAACCTCCGAGGGTGATGTGCCCCTTGCCGCCTACCTTGGTTCGGCCCCGTACACACAGGTTGGCGTAAACGTGCCTGAGTCTGGTGGCCTGAAGGGTCTCGGCTAACAAAGACGGGTGCTTCTGTGGGGGTACATGCAGCCTGGGGCGTTCCGATAGAAAAGTGACTTTACAGGCCCGCAGGCGGACAGACCACGGGAGTTCTGAGCCTGTCCTCCCCCACCTGACACAAGGCACTGGGTCCTCTCCACCCATGGGGCCGGCACCCTCGGGACACCCAGAGCGCTCCCCGCAGGCTGGTTTCTACTTTCCCGACTGTGTTTCCCCCTCTAGAATCGTCCACCGGGCCTGGACCATTCACACATTCCACGGCGTCACTAACCCACCTGTGATCATTACCCGCGTTATTTCTACTTTCATCGTTATTACTGGAAGACACACCGAGTCCGGAGAAGGGCAGGTGATTTCAAGGAGCTCTGGCTGCACAGAAGTCGCAGCTCAGCGCAGCTGAGGACCGCCCTGCCCCACACCCGTCTCGGCTCAGGCCACGATGCCCAGCCAGTCCGGCACCCCAGCCCCTGAGCTCACAAGCTCGTCTGGAGGCCCCAGGGCGGCCTGTTTGCCCAGGTTTCCCACAGAGGAGGGCTGGCGAGCTTCTGCAGAGCTCTGCGGGCCCTGGGCCCTGTTCCTAGGGCGCGTGGAGAAGCAGGAAGGCAGGCACCCTTGTTTTGCCTCCTTCCTCCCGCACAGGGGCTGCGAGACCCCGGGCCAGCTGCGGTGTCTCCGCGAACCCACTGGCTCAGCTGTGACGTGGGGGACACGGCCTGCCTCGTGGGCGTGCGCTCAGGGCCACAGCGAGGCTGAGAGCACAGCGCTGGTGGTTGTATTTTTTCAGTAACTCCCAGCTGTCTCCCCGCAAACAGAATGGCAGTCTGAACAACACTGCTGGTAAACAATATAAAACCCTAATTCCCTCGAGTCGGGGCCTGCGGAGTGGGGCAGGGGGCGCCGGGTCGGGCCGCAGCTGCAGACAGCCATTCCTGGAGGCTGTCCGGAGGCTGTGAGTGGGTCAGTGCCCTGAGGTCAGCGCCAGACTCGTCTGCTTTCTGTCCCCGGGCTGTCCTCGCTCTGCGTGGGGCTCCCTGAGCCTTGGGCACATGCTGTCCCAGTGGCTCTGCTGAGAATCCCCCCAATTTGCCAGGACCAACTGGACCCACAGATAGAAGAGGGGACGGGGCTGAGGGGCACCGGCTGGCGGGGTCCCCGAGGCCACGTAATTCCTCCTTTTGTTGGCTGGGCCCCAGGACCCTCCTCAAGCATCACAGCAGCTGGGGAGCGGCCCCCCTAGTTATTACCGCGGGGTGCCAGGTGCAACGTCCACCAGCGCGCAGGGTGTGACCGTGGCGGCAGCAGGTGGCCCTGCGGAAAAGGCCAGAGGACGTCCTTGTGATCACTGTGGCCCGGCTCTCCAGGCGAGCGGGGGCGCGTGCCTGTGCGGGTACCGGGGCCGCCGTGGCCCCTCTGATGGGCAGGCCACGGGCGGGGATGCCTGGGACACAGTCTCCTAGCGGTGGCGCAGCCCAGGGGAGCGGATCCCCGGGGATCCCGGCTCTGTGCCCTGCGGCCGGGGTCGGCGCAGGCCTCCTTCCGTCTCCCCACAAGGGGACGGCAGGCTGGATGAGCCTGATGGAGTCAGGGGAGTCCTCTCCGGTGGCTCCCAGGACACCCTTGGGTCGTTTATTTGCCCACCTGTCCCCATCTATTCATCCCTCCCACTTTCCCTGGAGAACCTGGGACACGCCAGGAGGGCAGGTGTGGGACCCTGCCCTCCCCAAGCTCGGGGGCATTTCGTAAGGACTTGGAGCAAGTCTTCGAGGGAGGGCGTTTGTCCTCACACTGGGGCTCCGCCCTGACCAGTGCCGGGACCCCGGGGCCACGTGGCCTCGAGCTGTCCCCAGGCTTCCTCATCTGCTTCCCTGGTGCTCTGGTTCTTCTCGCACCCTCTCTGGGCTGGATGGACGTTTTACAAGCCTCCCAATCCGTGTGGCCCGGGCCGCCCCCTCCCACTTTGAAGCGTGTCAGCCTGGGGGTGACCGGCCGGCTCTGGGAGCACCAGGAGGCTGATGGCTCGGCACTGGTCAGGTCGCCAAGGGTCTCAGCTTAGCCAACTAAAAAAGTACTGAGGCAAGGACTCGGGTTAGTAATAATCACAACAACAACAGTCACAAGCGTCCTTATGGTGTGATACGTGTGGAGGACCAGGGGCCTCGACAAACCCAATGGTGACAGTTTGATATTGACGACACGTGGCCTGCTGAAAAAAAACTCCCAAAGGAAACATCTGATCATCAAGGAAGAGCTTCCTGGATCACAGAACGTGACCTTTGCACGCCCACCCAACTCCTCACTTTGCAGACAGAAAGCGAAGCCTTCCTCGCTTATGACCGAGGCCTTCAGGTGCCCCAGGTGTGGGCGCGGCCCCGAGGGCTCACCTCCACAGGAGCCACCCCTGCAGAGCCTGCCTTCCCTCCCCAGACCCTCCACCGACCCAGCCCGAGGGGCACACCTGGGGCCTGGAGGCGGGGCGGTGTGAGAGGTGAGCCTCAGACCGGCCTCCCTCAGCCGGTGATCCTGGAGGAGCCGCTTACCCTGTTTCCCTGTGTGAAAAGTGGGAGCATAGTCGTGTCCCAAACGTTTTGCAAAGATGAAGCACATACCGTCCCTGAAAGCACTTTCCTGCTGTCACTGCCTGATCCCCAGATGGCACTGCCAAAGCCCTAGGCTCTCCGGCAGGATTCCGTGTGGAACCACCCGGAGCTCCGAGTCCACTGTGACTGGATGTGTGCCTTGGAGGTGGAAGCTATGACCTCACCCTCGTGTGCCCTCCTGGCGGTGTGGCTAGTGGGCTCAGACAGATGCAGACAGGGATGCTTACGTGTCACCGCGGGCCAAGGGCCACCCGCAGTGCGCACTGCCCACCCTCCGTGCTCTCTGCCTCTCGGGGCACGGCTGGGGAGCCTGCTCTGGAGCGGACAGAGTGGGGAGGACAGACCATGGACGTGGGGACCGGCCGTGGGCGTGAGCTGGGGGCACCCAGCAGGTGGGAAAACCACCCGCGGCTGAATTCCCACCAGGGAACAAGCCCGGCCCCAGGGCAGCATGGCAGGGGCTGGGCTGCCCTGTGGGGAGAGGTGGAGGCTGGAAGCCTGGAGGGCCGTGTCCGGGTCCGTCGGCCTGTCTGGCCCACAGAGGTGTCGGGAGTTCCCGGTCACAGGACGACGCGCGGGGCTTGCAGGCACGGAGCGCTCAGGGTGGCTCCAGCGGGGGCCCCGAACACCAGGAAGCAGGAAAGGGTAAAACAGCGACTGGCAGCACAGCGAAAGCCTCGGAGCAACCAAACGCGACGGCCAAGCTTCTCACACACTGCGGCCAACCCGCCAACGCTAGAAAGCCCAGCACGGCCGGGAGGGGCGGCAGGACCCAGAGGGGCGCGGGGAAGAGCAACCAAGGGGAGGAAGAAGAAACCCCGGGCTGCAGGCAGAGCGCGATGCTGCCCAGGCCACCTGACCCCTGGAGCCTGAGCTGCCTCTTCTGTGAAATCAGCAGGGCCCCGGTGGGGGGTGGGGGGGGCTCCAGGATTCTATGAAAAAGGAACGGGGCTGTTCCGGAGGGCGGAGGGACAAAGTGCACCTGCCCAGGCAGAAGACGGGACTGCTTCTGAGCTTGGAGGCGGGGATACCTGTCACTTGCAAACAGCCTTCAGGCGCAGCAAGGCGGCAACGCTCTCCTCCATCGCCCCCGCGGCAAAGGCAAAAAGAACCCACCAGACTCGAGAGGGATGTGGAGAATGTCAGTCTGACTCTGTTGCTTCTCTGCTGAAAAACTTCCCACGGTTCCCACATCTACCCCTCGAAGTCCAGCCTCTTCCCACGGCCAACACACCCCACCTATGGGGCCTGGTCCTCCCCTCCCCTGCTCAACCCCAGTGTAGACGGATCTGCTCTTCCCCAGTGTAGACGGTCCCACCACCGGCCTCCAAGTCCTGCCCGGGATGCTCTCTCTCCAGCTCATCACTGGACAGGCTCCTTCCTGACTCCTGGCTCATGGTCACCGCAGACCTCCCCCCCGGCCCCGCCCCCGTCACATCACCCTGTTTTATCCGCATTCCTGGTACTTCCGTTGCTCATTGTGTGTCTCCCCGTTAGAATGTAGGTGCCAGGAGAGAGGAAACCTGTTTCTGCTATCAGTGAATGCAGAGTTGGCACACGGAGGCTCCACAGACACTGGCTGAACGGTGGGGGTCACGGACCCGCCCTCAGTGACGGCCTTTCATAGCCAGCAGGCATCCTTCCTGGGGGGCGTGACCTGGGTTAACATCCTCCACATGCCCCAGGCCGGCTCCCCACGCCATGCAGACCGGGGACCACATGTCATTTCTTTGGAGGATGGGCCGGGAGGGCCTTCGGACGACTCGCTGCCTCTCCTCTCCTGGGGCTGCTTCTCCATCACATCGTTCACGCTGCTAATGGGTCCCTGGGGTGAAGCTTCATGCAGGAGGCAGGGCCTCTGGGGCCTGCTCAGAGCTGCCAGCGCGAGGCCCACACGTGGCTCTCTGTGGCTGATGGTGTGACAGTGGTGGGCTGGTCCTAGAAGGGGGAATAGGAATGGACCCTCCAAATACACCTTAATCTGATGAAGACATTAAAGTAACACGGTGCATTTTTTAGGTTAAAGAATTATTATTAGTAGTATTATTTTGGTGATACGGGGGAAGGAGTGCAGGCAGGAACGACTGGGTGGGTTGTAGGGAAATGGAACGATTTTCAGTTCTTCGTGTGCCCCTCTCTCCCAGATTAGCGCGAGACCACATAAGCCAGCGCCCGGGATCTGCCAGAGGCTTAAGGTAACAAGTCAACCTGATGTTGCTATAGGAACCGGATTCTTCCCAGTGCCATGGCAACCGGCTCCGGAGTGTGTCGGGCGCGCTCCACGTCAGAGCTCGGGAAGAGGGCATCAGAGGTGGGGAGGTGGGGTGCAGCTGGATCCTTCCTACACCCGTGAGCGGCGAACTCAAGTCAGCAAGGCTCCCTTTGAATCGGGACACCGGTGGACGGTGGGCATCTCCGTCAGAACTGCTCAGAGACTCTGGGGACACCCTCAAACTTTCGGGGCCCGTCCTTGGTTTCCCACGTCAAAAACTTGTAATCACAGCGACGTATCACCGAGGAAGGCTTCCTCCTGGGGCAAAGAAAACAACCAACCAACCAACAAAGCAAAACCCCAAAAGCTCACCTTGGGCCATTCTGAAGCCCGAGGTCCTTTCCTTCTGAATATCCTTCATGAGTTTCTGAGTGACAATGAACTCCCCCCACCCCCTCCCCAAGTAAGAGCAGCTGAAGACAGACGGGAAACGAATCACAGCCCCTGCTTCCCTAGGGACTTAATGATCCAGATCGAGTTACCTGGACCGGTGACGGCGCTGTCCTATCGCCAGCCCTCCTAGCAGGCTGTAATTTCACTCCACGAATCTCAACAATAGGGTCCAAGGTTGCAGGTAAGAAAGTGAGCACGTGCCTCCCACACGCTATGCACTCACTGTGGCTGGCCTTTCACGTCACCAAGCCCTGGCTCAGTGGAACCTCCTGATTTGCGGCTGTTGACCTAAAGCAGTGGTTCTCCCAGCGTGTCCTGGACGAGCAGCTTCAGCAGCACCAGGAGCTTGTGAGGAATGCAGAATCTCAGGCCTGCCCCGGCCCTTCCCCATCACAAACGGGGTGCGGCCCTGTCTACCCTCACAGGCTCCTCCCTGACCCCTGCTCAGCCCAGGCTGAGAGCCGCTGGCAGGAAGGAAGGGTCTTCTGATGCCTCCTGGGCCGCTTCCTGCCCCCGCAGGCTCGCTGGTCGCCCCGCAAGGGGCCGTTCAGGTCCCGCCGTCTCGGCGAGCTCACCGCTCCCCAGAAGAGTGCTCGTTTGTGCCACAGCGGATCTTAGGACCGCGCCTGACATGGTTCTCAAGTCGGCCTGTTTAACTCCGCCCTGAGAACCGCTTCTGCTTCCGGAAGCCACTCCAGGTTAGCCTAATTTTTCTTCCTGTGACAAACAGCCCTACTTGCTGTTGAAACTGGCGATGACGCTGCTCCTAGATATTCTCTCCAGGTGGAACGTCCCAGGTCCCTCTACAGATGCTCATGGAGCAGGGCTTCCAGGTGGTCCCCTCGAGGGACGTGACCAAGGTGAGATAACCCCCTTGACCCCTGGAAGCGTCACATGGGCTCTGACCTCACAGCTGCCCCACCTGGACGCTGCATACACAGCTGGGCAAAACCCAGGGTTGCTTCCTTACCACACGCCTCCCAGTCCGTGGGCAATGAACGCTCTGTTTTTGTTTTTTGGTTTTTTTTATCGCAATCATTAAGTCAGTCCTCTTCCATTTCTATTTTTTGAGCCTGAGCACAGAAGTTTGCATTTCTAATAATAAATTTATCTCATTAGTTTTGGTCCAAAGCTTTTATTCAGGCTATTGAACTTATTTTTACACTGTAAAGAAAATGTGATATTATGCATTTATATTTCCGTTTTAAATGTTGTTATTATGCTGTCCATGTTTCATAGCCTCTACTATTCACGTAAAATGAGCATCTTGACTTTAAGCTTTAAAAACATATTTTTTATTAGCTCATCACAGGAATTATAACACCATTAATTTAAACGTTCCCCTTTGATCTTAGGTTATTTTCAATTTTTTTTTTGGCTGTTATACATAATGCTGCAATGAACGTCATTGTACGTAAATATAAATCCTTGCATAATTATTTTCTAGCCTAGATTCCTAGAAGGAAAATTATTGGTAAAAGCGTAGGAACATTTCAAAGACCTTGATATCTATTACTAAACTGTTTCCAGAAAGGTTATACGTTTTCTATTTCTACCATATTACATAAGAGCCCATTTCACCAAAACTTGCTAATATATTATTTTTTAACTAAATCCTGGCAATATGATAAGTGAAAAGTGGTACCTTGTTTTAATTTGCATTTCTCTTCCACTAGTGAAGCTGGTTTTTAACATATATATATTGCTGAACGTGTAGTTTATATTTATGAATAGATCTGTTCATGCCCTCTGCCCAGTTTTCTAATGGGGCTGTGAATGTTTCTCTTATTGATTTTTAAAGATCTCCTTATGCAACAGAAATATTGACCCTGTTCTATCATTTTCTAAAAATAAATATTTTCCCAGTTTGTTTTTGCTTTCTAAAGTTTTCTGTCATTTTTCTGTTTAAAGTTCTATATTTTTATGGGTGAATCTCAATCTTTCCCTCTGTCTTTTCTCCTATTAATTGGACGTTTTAGAAGTCCTCTCTAATTGTGAGAGCAGTTAATTATTCATTTCCCCCCAATTTTTATGGATAATTATTATTTTACATGTAACTCCTTAATCCATACGTAATTTGTTTTGGCTAAATGTATAAGGTAGGCATGTAAAGTTATTTTTTCCCTATACTTAGCAATCCAGCCCCTAACCTCACCCATCTTTCACTGGACTTCACTGCTTCCTTCATCCCATGAGCAGGTTCTCAAAGAGCCATGTTTGCACCTAAAAAAGACACACCCTAATTTCGTCTTTTTGGAGAAACATTTTAAAGTTCTTTTTACTGTAGCTGAATCAGAGATAATTTCACACTAACTGAGTAAGGGGAAAGAGGTTTTGTTTTCTGGTACATGGCTTATGTCACATCGGAGATGCAACAGGAGGTGCAAATTTTCTTCTGTCTCTGAACTGATGCCCTATTTTAGGGCTCTGCCCTTCCACCGTTAAAATGGTACTACTGCACACGAGGTTATTTTGGACACTCTGCAAAAATCTTCTTCTGTACACCAGCAAATATCATCACTAGACTTTGCTTCCTACATGTTTTGTTTCACTGCTCTATCTGTGGGTTCCTTTACTCATATGACTTTGTTTAACTAGAGTGACACATTCATTATCTTATACAGGAGAGGACCCTCTCCTCCCTAGAGTTCTTCACATGTTTTTCTTGGTAAATTCTGCCTATCTATTCTTCCAAATAAACTCCGTCATTATTTTTGCCAAGTACCTCCTTCTTCCCATTTCCTTCCCCTGCAAAAAACCCCACCCTGGGCTGTTGATTGGAATTATTTAAAGTTATGAATTAATTTGGAAAGATCTGACATCTTCAAAATGTGCAATATTTCCTATAGAAATATGATGTTTCCATTTATTCAAACTGTTCTATGTCTTTCAGTTAACTTTGTGTCATGTATTCTCGTGTATTTAATTTTTGATACACAAAAAAGCCATTGGTTTTTAAAAATATTTATGTGATATCCAGCCACTTGTCTGAGTGCTTTCATTAGTCCTTACCATTTCCAGTTAGATTCTGTAAGCCTATAATCATCTTGTAGGCAAATATTGACAATTTTGTCTCTTCCTTTCCATTTCCTGCTTTGTTGCATCCTCTAGACTTACCACAAGGATAATTATCACTGGTTCCAGCCCCCATTCCTCCCTTGTTCTCGAGTTGAAAGGAAAGGCCTCCTGGGCTTCACCACTAAATGTTCGCTGTTGGTTTGAGACAGACTTCTTTATCACGGTAGAAAATCGTTCTATTTTAAGCATATATTAAGAGTTTTATTTGAGATGGATATTGGATTTTATCGCATGTGGCATTACTTTTTAGTTGATTTACAGATATGATATGTTATAGTAATAAATTTCCCAATATCAAATAGTCCTTGAGTTCACTGGCTACATCCACCTAATTGTGAATCCATTGGATTCAGTTATTTTTCAACCTGTGTCCATATGTAAGACTGTCTTAAATTTGTGTGTGTGTGTGTGACATCTTTGTTGGATAATGCTACTTTTACTAAATAGAATTTTAGCTTTAATCTTTTTCTGCTTTTTGGAACAAATTATCTAAAATTAAAATTTATATTTTTCCAGAAAGTTGTCATTGAGATTTTCAAATTTCTGAGCATTCATTCTCTTAACCTGGAAGTCTCCTTTGTATATGCCATGGTTCATTATTAACTTTCTTTTCTTTTTTTTTTTTATTTCTAACCTTTCCAGAGGTCACCTAGTTTTTATTTCCTAGCACTGGCTCCCTGACATACTTATCAAGTCTGTTCTTACACTGTTTCCTAAATTAATTAACATTAATCTTATTCTAGGCTTTCTGCATCACTTTCATTTTACTGTGTCTATTGTGCAGAATACGCTTGGATTTTATGTTTTAACTTAAGTCCGAGAGTCTTTGACTTTTAACGATGAGGGCATTTAACCCACTTACACGTGTTACCGTAGTTGGCAGGTTTGACCCTTACTTGTGCCGTTTTGTTTCATGGTTCTGGATATTTTTGTGCACGTTTATTTTCTCATTATTTTGTTTCATAGACTGTATTTTAGCCTCTTGATGTTTTGAAAGTAGAAAACCTGATTTTTAATCTTTATGTTTATTACATACAAATGCCACAGAAACTTCTATAATTCAAGAAGTCCAAACAGAACCGTAGCTCATGGCTCCCCTCATGAAGACAAGTATATTTAATGTGTTTTAAATACTTTTTTCTGGCACCATTTCCTTGTCATTATTAATTTAACCTGGTATTATATGTACAGTTTCTTATCACGTAATTATTTCTCAAAAGAGTACGGTATTTAAAAATAACTTCTAATTTCTAGTTTGCAACCAGAGTTAACACGGTTATTTTTATTAATAATATTAATAGGGGGACTTCCCTGGTGGCACGGTGGTTAAGAATCCGCCTGCCCAATGCAGGGGACACGGGTTCGAGCCCTGGTCTGCGAAGATCCCACATGCTGCAGAGCAACTAATCCCGTGCGCCACAACTACTGAGCCTGTGCTCTAGAGCCCGCGAGACACAACTGCTGAGCCATGTGCCACAACTACTGAAGCCCACGCGCCTAGAGCCCGTGCTCCACAACGAGAGAAGCCACCGCAATGAGAAGCCCACGCACCACAACGACGAGCAGCCCCCGCTCGCCACAACTAGATAAAGCCCACACGCAGCAGTGAAGACCCAACACAGCCAAAAATAAATAAATAAATTTATAAATAAAATTAATTATAATATTAATAGGATCGATAAGAACTATAATGTATTGGGTACCGGCTATGTGCCAGGAACCACATCAGGCACTTAACCTGTTTTTTCTACATAATCCTTATAGAAATCCCATGTTTCAGTGAGGTTTGTAAACGTTAGATAACTGCCGACAGTCCCACAGTCAGTACGGGGCAGAGCTGGGACCCAGCGGCTGGGCTCCGATCCCTGAGCTTGTTCTCTTAATTATTATGCCCTGGCTCAATGTAATTGGGGTCAAATTCACTATTGGTCCATTTTATACCATCCCAGAGTCCTTGATTTTGATTCATTTCAAGAAACATTAAGGATTAATTGCTTCACTGTCTCAGGAGGAAGACAGGAATGGTGTGTTTTCGGAGACCTTATATCTTCACGTCTTTATAATAACTTTCCATCTGAATTCCATCTTATTTAATAAACCAGTTCTTGGGGGGCTGTCAGCCGGCACACATGTGGAATGCAGGCCAGGAATGTGCCTCTCAATCCATCCATTCCGTGGTGAGAAGTCCACTTATTCTCTGATGTACGCTCTTTATCGATCCGTAATGTACAACGCGATGGCCAATTTAAAACTCGCTTGTATACGTACGGGTGTTTTATTTGGAAGTTTTTAGGAAGCATATCAAGTGGGTTCGGTCTCCTGCCATTTTAAGAAGCCAGTATGGATCTTCTAAAAATTTTTTTTTCTCTTCATGGCCTCACTAATCTCTCCCAACTTTGTGTCTTCAACAAATTGGATGTTTCCTTTCTGCAGTTTCAATGTAGACTGTGGACCAGACGTGAGCCCCTGGCATTGAACTGGAGACCTCGCTCCAGACTGACAACGATCTATTAATCCACATTCTTTGATCAGAGCTGGCCAATGAATTACAAACCTATGTCGCTATATTTTTCACGAAGAAATCATGATAGATTTTCCTAAATGCCTTACTGAAACCAATGCTCTCTTAAGAATTCTTTTGAGCTAAGCCTAGTAACCCCACACGAAAAGAAAATCCAGTTAATCTGATGTGTTCCTAAAATTACTGATTTCTTCCTGAAGCGCAGGTGCGCCATCTCTCAGGGGATCTGTTCTAAGGGTCCTGCCAGGGAGTAAGCTTACGCTTGTCGAGCCTCTGGACCTGAGAAAATAAAAATGTTTGCCTGTCAGGTCCCTGTAACTGCTCCGCCGTTTCACTGAGCTCACATCAGCAGCTCTAAGGACACCTCAGGAGGTTCGTCCACTATTTAGGGGAGGATCGGTTGAGACAGACTTTAACCCTCTACGCCAGGCTGATCCTGAATGTACAACGGTCCGGCTCCTCCGTAACGTCTGGCTGTGTGTTCTAGCCAGAGGCATCCTCCCTGCTGGAGGCTGAGCCCCCCACCTCCTGCCGTTGTTGCAGGAGCCCCCGTGGTCTCTGCGTCTCCACAAGCCTCTGCTGGACCGGATCCTCCTGAGGCAGCATTCCTTCCGGAGACTCATGGAGTCACCAGACCGCTTTCTTCTCTGCACTTTCTGGAGCATCCTCTCCCAACGTCTGTGGGCTGTGCCGTGTGGAACGGGCTGCGCCGTGCAGAACAGTCTCTCCTGATGGGGGCAGGAGCCCAAGACCACCGGCCACTCCCGCCCGCGATGGCCTCCCCCACCAGCCACTCTTTGTCAGAGTCCAGCTCGGCCATCTGGTTCTGCTCCCCTTTCTCTCTGAGGCTGGAACTCCCAGAACCCACGGTAGGAGTTCGCTTAAATGCTCTGCTTTGTAACCAAATGAGACGTCTAGCAGAAGCGAGACTGTTTTGCTTCTGCACCTATTTTATGAACTGTAGTAAAGAAACCATTATTCAGACCATTGTGTACACAGGCAGCCTGTGGTGCATTCCCATAGCATAAGTCACGCTCCTTCCTCTTGCTCCTCGCTAGGCCTGAGTGGGGCCCCCGCACTCAGGTTTACGGGTTTACAAAATAATGGGGGACTCACAGCCATGGTCGCTCCAACTGCGCTCACCGAGATGCACCTTGTAAGTGGCACTCACTGCCCAGGCTTGAGGCGTAAACGCCGCATTTCCCCCTTTTGCACGAAACCTCCTTATAGGCATTATTCTACCACAGATCTTACATCATTCACCTAGAGACCTTCAGAAGCACATCAATTATGGGAGAAAAAGAGCTAAAAGGGGCCATCAGCCTTTGCTCTGATCTCACCTCTGACTAAGGTCTGAGGACCCAGCGTGGGAGCACAGACCCTGGGCCGGGGGCTGGGACAGCTGGCTGAAGAGTCAGGGCTGTCCGTGGAGGAGGCCAGGCCTGGTCCGCACTCTCTGCGCCCCGAGTCCCGTGGCAGCTGGGCTCCGAGGGGGCGGTGGGCCTGACTGCTGTCTGAGCGTCCTCTGCACGCTCTTCTGTGGCAGCTCTCAGGGACGCACAGACCCTCTTTATCCGCACAACCCCCTCACCTCTTCTCTCACCAAGAAGCCCAGGAGGATGAGGACGCCCCCTGGCGGAAACGGCCCCCAGGGTATCGTCCATGACCTCCTACATACACATCACGGTCCTTCTCACTCAGAGGTCGCCCCCAGGAGGAAGGCCGACAGAGAAGGCTAGGACACAGGAGGCTGGGAGGGTGGGGGGGGGGACCGCACGTATGCTGGGCACGTGTGAACGAGCCCAGTGGAAGGGAGAGGAGCCGGGGTCAAGTGTCCTCCGACAGCTCTGACCGCTCCCGCGAGCGCCGGTAGGTGAGTTACGCGGAATGGGCTATGGCATTAGTGAGCCAGCTCAAAATAGCGCGGGTTTCACAAAACCAGGAAGACAGGAATGATACAGAGGGAAGAGGATCGTTCTAGTGTTTTCCAAGATCTTGCCAGCACATTATCGGAGCAGAGAGGGGGATTTCCAGGAGAGCTGGAGGCCCTCCAAGGCGGCTGGTCGCCTGGCCACACACGAACTCCTGGGGACAGACGGGGCTGAGAATTAGCCAGCGACAGGGCACGACCAGGAGGCAAGAAGCTGGGGCGGCTCCTGGCCTGAGGGCTGCGGCCCCCAGAGAGCCGAGGTGCAAAGACGTGGGGTTTCAAGAGCTCGCTCCTGATAGAAGAAGACAGGTCATCTCCAACGCCGGACACCTGCTCCCCCGAGACCATCGTCACGTGTGACTAATAGCACCTTCCAGCCACTGGGACGGCTTTGACGAAGGGACTTCTTTTATGCAGAGGTTTTCAGAGGGTGAGAAACCACCTCTTACCACCTGATTCACACCTGGGGAGGAAGAAGCCCCCCCCACCCCGAGTATGCCCGGGCTATCAGCCCTGCTCAGCCCTCCCTCCTGCCCATCACGTGTCTGCAGCCACAGGAGCGAGAGAAGGGCCACAGGCCAGACATGGCTCATGTAGAAACAAACATGCTTAACCTGTAAAACTCCACTTTCTCAAGAACAGGACTGAGTACCCACCATATATTCCACACAAAAAGCATTACAAGACCGGTCTCTGCCTTCCAGAAGATAAGTCCAGCTGCAGAGGACGGACAGACAGACACACACACACCACACACACACCACACACACACACACACACACACACCTCAAGGAGGACACTAACTTAAGCCCTGAATGGGGCCGTCTTTGAATAAACTCGGTGCAATGTCAAGGAACGGCAGGGACAGCTTGGATCGCTGCACGGAAGAGCAAGGATGTCAGCGTGCCATGAAAACAGGTGGGGTCCAGAGGACGAGGGAGGGGCGGGCGCCCAGGCTCCAGAGACCCCCGGGCCCACACCGCAGCAGCAGATGTGCGCAGACTCTGCGCTCGAGCCCTGGCTATGACACCAAGTTCCCCCAGCCAGCCTGTGAGCAGCAGTGGGCGTCCTGCCCTCAGCTCCCCACCCCCAGAGCTAGTGCAGTGCCTGGGGCCAGAGGGACACACTCACACACACACGCAGAGCCACCACTTGTAACCGTGCACAGTGAGCCAGGCACTAAGTAAGACACCTTATCAACAGGACACCTAATACCTATGAACAGCCTGTGAGGTAGAGATTATCGTTCTAATTTACAAGAGAGGAAATGGAGACTTGGCCAAGGTCACGGTTAATCAGAGGCAGAGCTGGATGTCACCCCATCTGTGCCCTTCCCTGTGCTCTCATGTCAAAGGTCTACTGCGCAGACAGTTCAGCCGTGGCGTTGCTATCCAGTCTGCCCATCGCCTTTGACCTTCATTCTGACCATCTAAGCCAGTTCACCTGGAACCCATGTGTAAGCACTAGGATGTGGCTCAGCTGCAAAAATGAAACAACAGTAATGGTGACTTTATTCTTCTCTAGACAAAGCCACCTAAAGGGAGGGAGGCTGGGGCGGCAGCTGCATGGCTATCGGGGCCCAGGCTCTCATCGCTCTGCTTCACTGACCTCAAGGCCTGGCTTCCAGCTTATGGCCTAATATGGCTGCCAGAGCTCCAGCTATTACAACTGCATTCCAGGAAGCAGCAAAGAGCAAGGAGGGAAGAAAAAGGGCTTATCTCTTCCCTTTAAGGAGCTTTCATCAAATTACCGCATACAGTTTTTATCTCTCACTCGTCAGAAATTATCACCAAGCCTTACAGGACATGGAAAATCTGGTCCTTTTAGCCTACATAGCAATGTGCCCAGATGGAAATCAGGGTTCAGCTGCTCAAGAAGAAGGCTAGATCAGGTGCTGGGGCAGACAACTTGAAATTTTTATTATTTTTTTTTAAGTATCAGGGTGTGCCTGGTTTTCAAGAGCTCAAAAGCAAAGTTAATAATTTCCACTGGAGGCCTTCCTCCCTCCCTTCCTTCCTTCGTTCCTTCCTTCCTTCGTTCCTTCCTTCCTCCCTCTCTTCCTCCCTCCCTCCCTCCCTCCCTTTCTTCCTCTCTTCCTAGTACCACTGCGGTCTGGAACTCAGCAGGGATAAAGCAAATAAGGCCACGAAACAACGATCCCCCCCCCCCCAACATTCTTATCCTCCCCATGAACAGCACACTTTGATTCTAGCCTCCACATTAAAAACATACAAAAACTGTTCCAAGGCCAAAGACCAGGATATGTAGTTGGTACACTGCCACCAAGTGAAGGAAAGCCTGCCTGTGGTCAGAGTGGTGAATGGCAGGTTGGCATGTGGCCGAGCCAATGGAGACAGGGACACGGTGTATCTTCCTACCTGTCCCAACCTCCCAAGACAAGTGACACAACGAAAACCATCACTGGCGTTTAAATGTTCATCTATGAACTTCTGCAGAGTCTGAGGTCTCTCCAAGCACTGCAATTCCTCAAACAGCCAGCAGGGGCAGAAAGGAGGCAGAGGCGGCAGAGGTCCTGGCTCAGCAGCTGCAGGAGCAGAGATGCAGCTCGACTCCCAGGCTCTTTCCACTCTGGCCCCGAGACCAGCGGAGGTGTGGGGAGTCATTTCGAGGGGCTTCCTGGTGTGGACACTCCCCAAGGCTGCTACCCAGGGCCCAGTGGCTGTCCCGAGATATCGAGGACAAACGTGGCAGCTCCCAGGTCACGCCTGGGCGGGCCAGGCATCATAGGATGGTCCACGTGGGCCGGGGGCAGCACGGACCCTGGAGGGCGCCCAGAGAGGTTGGGGGGTGGTGACAGAGCTGAGGATGCCGACGGGAGAACGAGGGATTTGGGGCAGAGTCTTCCGTTTCTCCAGGTACCGGCCCTCAGTTCTCAGTGAGCCAAGCGTGAGCTGCCTCCGGGGGGGAACCTGTTAAAGTCAGGCTCCTGGACCTCCGTCCGTCCCTCCCTCCCTCCCCCCCTCCCTCCCAAGGTTCTAAACTAGGAGATCCAGGCGGGCCCGGGGGACATGGGTGCTGCTGGCCAGGCCCTGATGTGGGGGCAGTGATGGACCCGTGGGCCAGCTGGTTCACAGACAAGGTTCCTTCACCGTCCCGTGTGGCGAGACCCCGGTGGGAGCTCCCGGGGCCCTCCTCTAAGGTCACCACACCCCCTGCAGCCTCATGCTCCCCTACTGCCACCTCATGCGGGAATGGGGAGCTGGCTAATCGCCAGCCCCCAGCCCCTGACCCTCCACGGACGCGACGCCTGTTACTGCGTCACCTGCCAGCCCGCTCTCCTCCCGGGACCCCCCACCTGCCGCCCCTCCGCCAGCCCATCCGTCGTGTGCACGCTCTCCTCCCGGGACCCCCCACCTGCCGCCCCTCCCCCAGCCCATCCGTCGTGTGCACGCTCTCCTCCTGGGACCCCCCACCTGCCGCCCCTCCGCCAGCCCATCCGTCGTGTGCACGCTCTCCTCCTGATGCTTTCTAAGCCCCCCAGCCTCCCCACGTGTCTTTGTTCCCAGTTCTTCCCTTGAACGGTTTGTATCTTGTGATATTAAAAAAAAAAAAAAATCCCTGCTCCAAAAGTATTCGAAGGCTATTTTGACAGGATTAATTTAAGAAACCTGCAGCATCACAGCAATCTGGAAAGAGGGCAGGTTGCTCAAGAAAGTCTAAGGAAAGGGCTACAAGGACGACTCCATCATCGCCATAGAAACACACCCCAAAAGTTTCTGGGTACCTGCTAATAACAAAGAAGGCATGTCTACGGGGCTGGCCCACCAGCGAGCCAGGAAGGACCGCTGAGCAGCGGTCCCCACGGATGGAACCCTGGCCGGGACGCTGGGACTCAGCAACAGAGCCAGATGGAAAGAGGGATGCGAGGGGCGGGTGGGTCGTCCGTAACCCTGGTGACAGAGACACCCTTCATCATCAGCACTGATTCCCTTGGGAGAAGATATTTAAGGGATGCAGCACCTTCTTGAGACTATGATAAGAATAATCAACCGTGTGGGGAGGGAAGAAAAGAAGGGAGAGCTCAGCGGTTAGGGCAGACCCGTTTCTCCCAAGGACAAGGAGGGGGAGACGGCAGTCCAGGGGGCAGAGGGCGGCAGACGAGGCTGGGAAATGAGAAACGGTTTGCCCCGCAGCCTCCCGAGTCCGGGAGAACCGTCCCTGCTCCGCCCGGCGAGGAGGGCCTGTGGCACTTGGCTGACGAAGCTGGAAAGTGGGCATCGGGTTCTAGAAAGTTCCCGAGTGGTGACCTCACCGAACCGCCAGGTGGGCGAGGGTGCCGCTCACCCCCACCACCCACCCACTGCCTGTGGTCGGCCCGACGGTGCAGCTTCCAGCAGGTATCTAATTTGGCTCTTCTCTCTTTTTGAATACTTTCTTAGGTGCCGTTTTGGTCTTCTCAGCGAAACTGGCGTTTATCAGTTACACGTTCCTAAGACTCTGGGCGCTGAATTTGGAGACCACGGCTAGTTCCTGGGACGGCTCCTCACTCATTAAACGTGTCCCTGAAAAAGGCTGTAGATGTTAGCCTTCAGCTCTGGGTCCAATAAATGGAAAGGGTTGTAATGAGATTTGAAAGAGCCAATGTAATTATATGCCAAGAAGCGTTAGCTGATTACGAGTGTGTGGACCTCTCTCTGCGCTGGCTGTACTGAAGATGGGGCAGGGGCAGAGCCAGGGAGACGCAGAGACACACGGGGGCAGGAGGGAGCAGCGGGGGAGGAAGACCCGCACCCCTCGGCGATGGCGCCTCCTTTCTGGCCTACGATGGAGCCGGGTGGCTCTCCGGGAAAGCCTGAGATGAGCTATCACCTGTCACCTTGGCTCGCGGCACGTGTACCTTTGTGCACACACGGGCCTGGGTGTTTCAGGTGTGACTATGGTAACGTCCGCTGGGGAAGTGCGGTGTATGTAGCTGTGTTTTCCTTTTTAAGGAGGAAACAAACACCGGCTGACTGCTCTCTCCTCGCAGGTCCTTCTCCTGTAATTTTAGATCCGCTCAAGGCCAGGGAGGAGAGCTGTGGAACAGCAGGCTATTCCGGATGGAACAGAAACGCCGATCCTGACAAGAAGGAAAGCTCCGGTTCCAATCTTGTCCAATTTGGGCTCCAGTCAGTGAGCAAAAGAGATCTCATTCCAGAGATGGCTTAAAACCCCCCGGCAAAACGGCCTCGTGTTTTCCAGACCCCACGGAGGGGACGGCGGGATGGGTAGAAGCCTCGTGGTTGAGGAGAGGGAGGGCTGGAAGGGGCGGCTCTAGCTGCTTTGACTTCAGCACCAACCAGATTCTCAGTCCCTTTCAAACACAGTCCCCATCCCACCAACGTCTGGAAAGGACCGCCCGGTGCGCAGCCACCCTGTGTCTCTGGCTGGCGGCTTCGCTTGCTCTTCTGAAGAAGCACCGGGCTTGTCCAAGTCCAGGCAGGCGGCTGCAGAGCCCCCCCGAGATGCTGGAGGAGGCATGAGGGGGTCTACTCTCCTTCCCCTGCTTTGCCGGCTTCCACAGCGGCTCAGGCAAGGGGAGCAAAGATGCGAGGGCTGCAGCCCCGGGGGGGTGTTCCCCTCCACCCGGCTCTGCTCCAGCCAGGCAGGGCCCTTCACAGTCCCCAAGACAGCCTGTCACGCCGGCCCCGTGCCTGCTTCACCTCCCTCCCCTTCAGCTCCTGCTGTGCTTCCTCCAGGAAGCCCTCCAGACCAGACCAGCGTGGGCTCCCTAACCCCTCACCACTGCGGGCCGGTCGGCACATCCAGGGCAGACGGTTGGACCACCTCCTCCCTGGGACCCTTTGGGCTTTGCTGTGCTCAGAGCAGGCCCTCTGCACTCCAGCCCGTGGTGAGCCCGGCCCTTCCCAGAGCTCCGGGCCCTGGTGCTGAGCACGGGGACCGCTTCCCAGGAGGGTCATCGAGGCGGCAGTGCAGACACGTATCTGCAGGGGACGTGGTGGGGATGCGGGGGCTGAGCCAAGGAAACCCAGGCCCCCACCCACCCCTTCGCAATGTCCTGAAACCAGGGCCACGGCTGGGGAGACTCTGGGCTGGCTGCCTGTGCAGGGTCCTCGTCCCCCTCTGAGATCCCGCCCACCGGCCAGGGCTCAGCTCCTCCGGGACCACAGCCCCCGGCGTCCCAGCCGTGGGACCTGGTCCTCCCTTCCCGCTCGGGATCTCCCGCCGGCACCCGGCACTCCGCCCCTCTGCCTTCCGTGTGTTGAAGAGGCGCTTGTCTCAGTCTCCCTTGACCCTGGCCACTGCTCGGAGACAGGCAGTGTGGACGTGGTTCCCAGGTTCACCGACGGGCAACACTGAGGCTCAGAGAGGCCCACGGCCCTCAGGGCCCACGTCACGCCCGAGGGCCAGGCTGACACTCGGGTGTCCACGGAATCTACCCCCAACAAAGAGTCTGGCGCCGGCTCAGTGGCCCTTGGGGTACCCAGCAACCCCGCAGGATGGGGAATGAGCCTCCTGGTGGCAAAGGTGGGGAACCAGCAGTGGGAAAGGGAATGCCGGCGTCTTGCACAGGTCCCCAGACCTTTCCACCAAGCCTCCTGCAGGCCTGCTCTCATCGAGTGCAGGCAGCCTGCTTTGTATGATTTTGATGAAGCCTTTTTTTAACCTAAGAATTTAATTACAGGAGCTGCATTCCCAGAGGGCCTGTCACGTGAGTTCTCACCATGCAGACCTTCCGACAGCCTCAGGCAGCCGGAGGCACGGGGGCGACAGGGCCGCACGGTGCCGCGTCCCAGGAGGGCATCCTGCGAAGGCCCACCGTGGGTCTGGGCGACACGCGGGGAGCATCTGACCGGGGGTGCGTGCTCTGCCCGCGTCCTGGCCGAGCAGCTGCAGGGCGCCCGGAAGACAGGGAGGGATGGTGTGGCTCTGGGGACACGGAGGGCCGTGCTGCACCGGGGTAGAGCCAGACGTCTCAGCTGACACGTCTGTGAGTCAGGCCGCACCGAGCAGGCAGGCCACACACTGGGCAGGACAGGGCCGGGACGCTGTGCCCGGGGGGAGCGTCGCCGGGCACGTGGGGCTGGAACCGGGCAGGGGGAGGCCGGGCCTGGGTGGGCTCGGGGTTCGGGAGGGACTGCGAGGCCGGCCCTGGGCTCCCGGGCCCCCTCGTCTGGATTCCCTGGTGCTGGGGGGCACCTGCTGACCAGGTCAGCGGCGTCAGGCCGGAGCCTCTGACGTCGGTGGCAGGGTGGCCGCAGGCAGGGCCTCTCTCAAAGCCTCTACGCCACAGGTTAGCCTGCGGTCCCGGCGCCTTCAGGATTCCACGAGTGCACCCCGCACCCAGATGCCGGCTGGCGTGGAAGCGACAGGTGACCTGGATGTGGCCACAGTGCTGGCTCCTTCTCACGGCGGGGGCTGGGAAGGGGCCACAGTCCCTCCCACGGGCCAACCGCACACACCTGGCAGGTCCCGCCGGGAGGGGAGACAGCCAGGCCAGGTCTCTGCCCTGGAAGGACTCAGGGGGCGACCAGCACAAGGGGGGTAGGCAGGACGGGGGACCCCGCTCACTGGGAGGGGCCGTGGTGCTGACGGGGGGGAAGGGCCCCTCGGGACCAGCATGCCGGGAAGAGCGTGGCCCGGGCAGAAGTCCAGACGTGAGATGGCTTAAATCATGGGCCCCCAGAAGGGCCCTGAGCGAGTGAGACACAGAGACGAGCATGACACAGGCAGGCTTTGGGTGCGTCTGCGTATGTGCGTGTACCTGTGTGCAGCCGCCTGTCTGTGTGCGCACCTGTGCACCCTTGTCGTGGAGGGGACAGGAGATCGAGGTTTAGCAGAAATACACTAAATGCTTATTTCCCAGTGTTCCCTTGTGCGGGCTTCCCGCCACCCCTGCTGAGACGGGCCAGCCTGCGCCCCGTCCCCTTGAAGGGGACAGAGTCGTCCCCGGATGCCTGCCGCGGGCTCTGGAGGGAACGGGTGTTCAGGGAAGCCGAGGGGCTGGGCTGAGCCGCCATCCTGCCCGGGCCAGCCTCTCCTCCTGGGGTCACACATGTGAAAAATAGCAAACCCATTGTCGGGAGCACTTCCTGCAGGACCTGGGAGACGAGAGCGGTCCCAGGCTGGGGGAAGGGTAGAGCACACGGGCCCACACACAGGCGCACGCGTGCAGGCACAGACACACACGCGAACACAGCCAAGCCGCGGCGCCGCCTTACAGGAAGCAGCGTCTCAGGACGCTTCCCGAGAGTCCAGGAGGGTGGGCTCCCCAAGACCCCTGGGGGCCCCGGTGGCTCTGGCCGGGCAGAGGCAGGCGGTACATCCTAAACGCTCCTGAGTCTGGTGGCCACACGTGGCCCTTCACACACTCAGCCGTGTCGGGGTGACTGTGGGGTTCCTGTGCTGGGGGCCCGGGGGGGCTTCCCCTTTCCTTCCTCCAGGTCTGGGACCTTGGGCTTGGCACAGAAGAACGATGAAAGGAGAAAGAGGGGCTCCGTGGAGGTCCCAGCAGCCTAACCCTTTCAGGACCTCAGGCAGAGGTCACACCATGACTCAGACACCCCAAGGTCACCATCCTGGGAGGAACGGCTTGTGGCGGCCAGTCCAGACCGGCCCGCGGGAGCAGAAGAGCGCCGGCTTAAGGTGAAGCAGAGGACTCAGCTCTGCTACTTTCCAGACGCACCCCAACGGCCCTGTGTCTCGGTTTCCACGTCTGTGAAATGGGGACGTTGAGAGGATCTACTTCCCAGAGCCACTGATGAAGGTTACCTACGTGACTACAGGTAATACAGGTGTAGGGTTTGTCTAAGCACTTACACGAGTGAAATACTTCAGAACTGGCTGGATAACAGCCACTGTCCTCAGCCCCTGAGGGGTTCGGGCGGGGACCTTCCCACAAGGCAGCTGCTGAGCCCGCAGCACCGAGGGCTGTGTCTGGGTCTCCTGTGTCATGGCCCCATGGTCTGCACGTCACCCCTGCTCCCAGATGCCTGCAAGTCCTCCTCTGTCCCCATGTCCCCCGAGAGGATGCCCTGTGGGCACTGGAGCCGCAGAGGGAGGAGGGCTGCAGGGCGTCTCGTCACATGCATCTGCTGTAACAGGCACTCAGGGAAAGTGAGTTGCATGTAAACTCCACCCGGGAGCCCCTGGGCCCTGATCTGTAACACAGACCAGCCTCAAGAGGAAGGAGGGACTGAGACACAGAGGGGGCACCCGGCGCCTCCCTGCTCCCGTGGGTGGGACGGGACCCACGGTGTGGGCCACACTGAGACGCTCACACACCTGGAGGGGGCGCCCCACGAAGGCGTCGCTCCACTTAACGGGCCGGCAGTTAGCAGTGGTCAGCGTGTCCAGAAACCTCCCTTACCTGGGACCTTCCCGGGCAAACGCCCCCAGAGCTGGTAGCAATCAGCCTTAAAGCAGGACCTGTGAGGCCTCAAGAATCTCCTAGATTCCAAGAAATCCTGGACTTCCTGGAAGGTGTCGTTAGAAACCTAGCTCCATCTTTAAGGCGGGTTGCTCCTTAAATTTGCTGCCCGAGGGAACCCAAGATTCCCGGCAATCGCTGTCAGAGGGACTGGGGCGTGCGGGAGGGACCCAAGTGATCACTGCATCAGGCAGGAAACGTCACCTTCCTTCAGCCGAAGTGGGTGACCCTCCTTTGGTGTGAGCCTCACCCTTTGCCAGTTTGCTGTCTTTTTTCACTTAAGAAGCTCCTTCTCCAGCAGGCAAACCACTGCCCCACTGCCGGGTAAACAGCTCTTCTTGCCCAGGAAGCGTTATCTGACTAACAGCATAGATTTTGCAACACCCGCCCATTTACATTCCCAGCTCCACTCTCACTCAGGGCACGCCCATCACTGCTGTACCAAGACCCCACACGCAGCATGAGCTCTGCTTTTAGGGCTGCAGGTAAGACACAGGACACAAACTAGGTGTGAATCTTAGACAGGCAAAAAGTAATTCTTTCCTTATAAGTATGTCCTTTCCTTATAAGATATTACCTGGGAAATATGTACACTAAAAAAATTATTTTTTAAACTAAAAATAGAGTTGCCATATGTTCCAGCAATCCCACTCCTGGGTCTAAACCCAAACAAAACCATAATTCGAAAAGATACACACACACCCACGTTCACAGCAGCACTATTCACGATAGCCAAGACCTGGAAGCAACCTAAGTGTCCATCGACAGACGGATGGATGAAGAAGATGTGGTACATGTATACAGTGGAATATTACTCAGCCATAAAAAAGAATGAAATAAATAATGCCATCTGTAGCAACGTGGATGGACCTAGGGGTTATCATACTAAGTGAAGTATGTCAGACAGAGAAAGACAAATATCATATGATATCACTTATATGTGGAATCTAAAATATGACCCAAATGAATTTATCCATGAAACAAACAGACTCACAGACGTAGAGAACAGACTTGTGGTTGCCAAGGAGGTGGGGTGGGGGAGGGGTGGATTGGGAGTCTGCGATGAGCAGATGCAAACGATTATATAGAGAGTGGATACACAACAAGGTCCTACTGCAGAGCACGGGGAACTAAACCATCATGGAAAGGAATACGAAAAAGAATGTGTATGTATGTATAACTGAATCGCTCTGCTGTGCAGAAGAAATTAACACAACACTGTAAATCAACTCGACTTCAATAACATTTTTAAAACAATGAAAAATTATTTTTTATCTGAAATTCTAAGTGGGCATGTTATTTTATATTTATTTTGTTCTTCTTTGCTTTTTTTTGTTTTTTGTTTTTGCTAAACCTGCTACCCACCCTCCTTGCTGATAGAGCAGAGAAAAAGAAGAAAAGGTCTGTGAACAGCCAATAAAGAGAGGTCACGAAGCCCGTGCGCCTGAATCCCAACCCTCTCCTCGAAGGGCCTTCGCCCCGTCACTTTTTTTTTTTTCCGGTACGCGGGCCTCTCACTGCTGTGGCCCCTCCCGTCGCGGAGCACAGGCTCCGGACGCGCAGGCTCAGCGGCCATGGCTCACGGGCCCAGCCGCTCCGCGGCACGTGGGATCTTCCCAGACCGGGGCACGAACCCGAGTTCCCTGCATCGGCAGGCGGACTCTCAACCACTGCGCCACCAGGGAAGCCCCCCGTCACTTTACACCCCACCTTCACCAGCCCCAGGGAGCAGGTGCTGGAGCCGGCCCCGGGAGAGCCCCGGCTGGGGGTCAGAGGACCGGGTTCTGAGTCCCTCCGCCCCCTCGACATCCATGTGGTCTTTGACTTAGCTCTTAAAAGCTTCAGGGTTTTCCTCCTCTCTTTTCATCAGCAGATTGGAGATGATCCTATCTAACTTGCAGAGCTGATGTAAGGACTAAATAAAAGAATGCATATGTGACATATGCTAAATAAATGTACGACACTTATTATCACAGAGACACGTCGACAGAGAGGAAGTAAGGATCCCACAGTTTCACTGCCAGGCAGGAAACAAACTATAAAAATCAAACACAAGAGCCACAAAGACAGCCTCTGAACTTATTTCAGGCAAAGAGCCCCGCGTGTCCCAATAAAACGAAGGTGACACTCATTCCACAGGCAGTGATGCTCAAAATGAGGGTTTTGAGGTATCAGGAAAGGACTAAGTTATATTCTATGTGCTCTGCTTACGAAAGCAGCCAAGTGCTTCATCCAGGCGAGTCTGTCTGGGCCCAAAGGCTTGAGAATGTGACCCAGCCCCACCAAGAGCCGAGTGCTTTCTAAAAAAAACTCATTGAGTACCTACTACGTGCCAGGCACGGCGCAGCCACATTCACACCCATGAGCTCAGAGAGAGGCTCTTCAAAGCAACCAGCTGTCATCCCTGTAGTAAACAGTTACGGAATGAATGAGGAAGCGGATGGGTGAATTCCCAGGGTGAATTACAGAGTGCTGGAAACATCAAAGGATCCAGGATACACCTGTGGTCGGATGAACACCCCTATATGACAGGTGACAGCACAGGGCAGGGAAGAGAAAAGGCATCCGTATGTGCATGAAGGGAGACTCGGACGGTTTGCTCCATCACGACGGCACAGCGCGCATGGAAGCTGGGATCACAACTCGGCGATCGCATGCATTTTGGGATCTGCCAGGTCCAGCCGCTTGATGGACCAAAGGGAAGACATTTCTGAAGGTAACATCCCGATGGTTAACGAATGAGTCTTCCTACTTCTCTAATATCTGGAAATAACCTGTTCTGTGCTGTTCTCCTTAACAAATGCTGAGCCCTTTGATACTCCCATTGTTCTAACCCATCAGGGCAGGTGGAGGAAAGCCAGAGCTGCCTGGGGTTAGCTCCTGTGAGAGGTACACACAGCGACAGGCTGAACGGGGGCCTTGGGGCTGTGCATATGGGCTGAAATAGGCCAAGAGCCAGCTGCAGGGACCAGGCCATCACAGCCAGGACCAGGGAGGCTGACCCGTTGAAGTAAATTCCCTGCCAGGCAAACTAGTTAAGCCTGAACGTGGTCCATCCCACAGGTGCACGGGAGAGGAGGCAGTTGGAGTGGGGTGGGATTGCCAGAGGGGGAGAAATGCATCTTCTAAACCGGATGACGAAACCCCCGAAGGTAGGAAGACAACCGCAAACATCAGCTAAAGCAGCACATGGGCGACGGCCCCGCAAGCCGGGCGGTGCGGCAGGATGCCCGGTGGGCTAGGGCGCGTGCGGCCGGGGAGGAAGCAAAGCGAGAGCTTCACCGCCTGAGCTGATCCACAGCTGCTCGAAACCTGCGCTTAAAGGGTCAGGACCTCACTCGTGCCGACTTGAAATCCTAAGGAAATCAGATCTAAAAGGGTTTTGGGGGATCAGATAACCGAATCCCTCATTTGAAAGGATGATAAAGCCACAGGGCAGGAGCGGAGTGACTATACTGTGCAGAGCGTGTCACAGCGGTTCTGAGAGGTGGACGCACGGCCACCGGGCTGACCCCTCCCGAAGTCACACAGCCAGCACGTGGGTGAGACCCCAGGGCTGCTGCCCAGGCTCCAGCCCCACAGGCAGGGCGGGAGGGCCTGTCCAGGCCCAGGACCCGGGCGCACAGCCAGGCTCAGGGCCCTGACGGGGCCCAGTGGCTGCCCCACTGCATACCTGCTTCTCCCAGCCCGCTCTCAGAGGCGCTGACGCTGGCCTGCATCCCAAGTCCCACGCACGTCGCACGTCGGGAAACAAAGGCCCCGGGGCATAACTGAAACTGCTGAACGTTTGCTGTGATGTCTTTTTTCAAGGAAATTCCAGATATGGATGAAATCCACCCCCTCTCACCACATTCCTAGGAACTATGCAAATTCCTTTCTTCACAACAGGCCGAAATAAGGGGCCCCTGGCTGGGGTCTGACCATATTTTGTTAGAGGTTTTACAGGTGCCTCTTGGGTTGTGTTTTAAAAGCATGAGGGTTGGTTCAGAAAACTTTTTCCAGGGAGTCTGCGGGGGGCAGAGGAGGGTGTGGTCCCTGCGGCTGTCAGAGGAGCCAGAAGGCCCGCATCCAGCCTCCCCAGCATCCTCCCCGGGTGCCATGCACGCGACGGCCCTGTCCTCGGATGGCACGGGGGGCTCTGTGAAGCCGCACAGCCCTGTACAAACGCTGGTCATTATGATTAACCGGCCGAGACAGTACTGCGCCAGCGGCTTAGTTCTTCTCAGTTGAACACGGCGATCCAGACGTTTCACCAAATACCAAACAGGACTTTGTTATTTAGGGAAGAGATTCAGGAGGAGCTTTCATGGAACACTGGAAAATCTAAACAGCGGCTAAAAACACCACCGTCCCAGCTTCCAGGAGACGCCTCCTCGCTTGGGTGGGGCTGGGGGCCTCTGATCTGTGGGACCCTCGGGCCCACACACAGAGAGCCCGCGGGCACTTGGCGTCTGAGGGTCTTGGTCTGGGGAGGGTGTGAAGGAAGAGTGCTCACGTGACCAACACCAAGGGCCCCGCTTCCTCTGGGTTTGTTTATCCCCTGATGCACCCGGAGTTCCATCCACCCCACACGAGCAGAGCCTCGACGGAGACCAACGCAGGTACCAGAGTTCCCGACGGCCGGGAATCCTAAGACCTTAGCATGGACAGGACCTTGGGGCAGGATTCCCTCTTCCTGTCTCCCCTCCACCTTCCCCAAGGGGCCCAGGACACAGTCAGCTTCCAGTCACTGTGTATACTGGAGGCCTGCACAATCGGGCGGACGGACGGACGGACGGCTGGATAGTGAAGGGGAAGTGAATCCTACGGCATTTCTGGTCCAACAAGAAGAGACCAACCTGCTGCTTCCTCTCCTTCAGAGACAGCCAGCTTCTCCTTCCAGCTTCTCCTTCCAGCTTTTTTTCTCTTAAAAGGGAGAAACCTCCTCCCCGCGACCCTCCCCTGCCCTCCACCCCTGCTCTCCACCCCTTCTTCCTCCCCCACGTCTGCCGGGGGGTGGGGCAGGGGAGGCTGCTCTGTTGACTCTGATGCGACCAGGTGCCTCCTCAAGTGGAAGGCGAGGCCCGGCCGTCAGCCGGCTCTTCCCGGGGGTGGGATGAGCGCCTGCAGGGACGAGGGGAAAGCACCCACTGGAAGGGCACAGACGTCTACGTAAACACGGTGTTTTCATTTCAAGAGCCCCCCTTAAAGCCCCATATCCTGGTGAAGGTACTATTCCTGCTCCTCTGAGTCACGGATCTCTGGGCCGCCAGACCCTCTGACTCACTGGTGGTTGAAATCCCGGATTCACAATATCACAGAGCTGCTAAAAATAGGAATCATGTACCTGAGCCCCAAAATAGGACAGAGACAAACACGACTGCTCTATCTGTAGCAGAAAAGTCAAACAGGAACCATAATTGTGCTCCTTCATACGACCTGAAACGCAGTAAAGCCATCGCGAGCCCTTGGGAAAGCAGTAGGCTCTGTGGGCAGCTACCACAGACAGAGACAGAGGGGCAGCGTTGGAAGAACCATCCCTAACCCATTCCGGTTGTTTTTACATTAGCATGGGGGTATCTTCACAGCAGCGGCAGGGCAATGAGACTTCTCCATCCATGCTTTGAGGTGGTTTCTCCCTTGAGAATCAGCGTGGCTTAAAATAGTTCGGCAACTTGTCAGAGGAAAGCGGAGGGGATGCTTACGGTTTTCTGGAGGGTTTTCTACTTCCCTTCAAGGCTTTTGCGGTCTCCCTGTGTAAAAATCTGACAGCTTTTCCCACTGCTTACAAACTATTTGAACTTGAATGGCCTTGATTTTATTTCAGCTGTACTTTTGGGGGAAAGACACCTACACCCCGTCACGTATCCTTTTGGGTCAAAGTTGTGACACTTTACTTCACTCTGAATCTCTACTCTAGAATTTACCCTGGGCTTTCACCCGCTCTGCCTCATTTGACCTCACAACGACCTGGAATGGGGTCGGCAGATGTCGTCACTCTTGGTGTACAGACGTGCCCAGAGGGAGAGGCGGCCCAGCGGCCGCGACAGAGCCAGGCTCTGGCCCAGGATCCCAATGCAGGTCGTTTCTCAGCTGAAACGCTCGACACAGAGCAGGTGACCTAAAGGAAATCCCCTCTGGAGACTGTCTTCCAGAGGAAGGAAATGGCTCCTGACACAACACATTGCAGCTGTTTGTTTTACCGGTGTTTTTTAATCCCCAATGACTTCCGGCAAGTGGGAGGCTGCAGGCCTGCGGGCGCGGAGAACTGGGTTACGGGGCCCCTTGTGGGGCCAGACCGAAGCTCTGGCAGCTGAGGCGAGGCTGCTGGGCGAGTGGGGGTGATCGTCAAAGTCACGCTGGCCTACGGGGGCTGGAATGCAATGACCACCCCCCCCCCCCCAGGCCATCCTGAGCGGCCGCCGCCAGCCTGGAAGCGTGTTGAAGCATCGCCACGTCGGGCTCCCGGGCGCCTCATCCTTGACGCACGTGCGTAGCTTACGCGGCGCAGCGTGGAAATGAGCTTAGGACGTTTAAAAGGAACGATGGACTTGTCTTTCTGGAACACACACGGTGACACCGACACTTCTCTTAGGAGTGGAATGAAAGT
The DNA here is from genome assembly GCF_011762595.2 of Tursiops truncatus. Taxonomy (NCBI): domain Eukaryota; kingdom Metazoa; phylum Chordata; class Mammalia; order Artiodactyla; family Delphinidae; genus Tursiops; species Tursiops truncatus. The sequence goes on along the minus strand of NC_047044.1, from coordinate 101,062,044 downwards.
GCTGCGGTCAGTTGTGGCAGGCCTGTGGGACCTGCCATCTCGTGAACCCTCACAATCGCACCATGAGATACTTTATGATTGCCTTTATTTTGCAGCTGAGGAAACCAAGACTCAGCGAGGTTAAAGAATTCGCTGGAAGTCACACACAGAGGAGTGAGGGCGGCATGGAACCTGACTTGTCAGACCTCAAAACCCACATCTGCCGCCCGACAGCACAAGCCCCCTCTCAGAAAACGCACCCCGTCTTCCAGACGAAGCAGAGCTCCGTGTGGACTGGCGCTGCCACCCTAGGAGCCCAGGGCAGGTCCCCGCGATCGGCCACAGCCCACTCTCCTCCCTCAGGTCCTACCCGTCCCCGAATCCCTGCAGCGTCCTTCCCGCGCTGAACTGCAGGGCCGCCCCAGTGCCCCCATTTCAGGGTGGGCTTCTCTAGACCAGGAGGAGTTGAGGGTGGCCCTTCTGCTGCGTATGAAGCTTTTCTACTAGTTGGGGGTGACGTGGAGGCCCACCTAGACGAGACAAGTTAGACCGTCAAGGAGGGAGCAGCGTTGGCCACGATGCAGCCCATCTCCCCGCCCTGGTGTGGGGGGATAACGGGGATCCCAAGGGCGAGAGGAGCGGGGTCCATGGGTCAGAAGGCACCTAATCTCTCAGTTTCCCTCCCGAAGGGGACGGTTCTGCTGTACCCAGGAGACGTGCAAAGAAGCTGCCGTTTCTTCTCCTGGCGTCTTCGTGTGGTTCACTTCTGTACCTTCACTCTGACCGCTAGAAAGTCTTCTGGACGCCTGACTCAACCTCCCCAGCAGGCCCCTGCATGATGCCTTGGGAGGTGATGGCCACCTGGGTCGGCGTCATCCTACCTGGGAGGCTGCATACATCACCTGGGGACATGGACCGGAGGGTGTGTGATGCTCCCACACTTAAGCAAACATGCTCCTTTCCCCTCAGCCTCTGCCAGACGGCAACTCCAGGAGGAAAAGAAGAGAAGGGTGCTTGCCATTTAACAATAAGCTTGAGGACACCAAGGTGGAGAGGACGAAGCTGCCTGGTCAGCTGGGAAGGTCAGGGGTAGCCCCCTGGGTCCACCCACTGCTGAGAGCCGGCCGGGCAGGGCTGCAGGCGCCGTCACAGCTTCTGGACTCACCCAGCCTCACTCAGAATCCCAGTGAAATCTCTTCTCAAGTGTTGGCCTTGGGTAATCACTGAATCTCTCCAGGCCTCCATTTCCTTCTCCATCAGGGAACTGAGGAGAGTCCGGAGTGCCCACCACGGCCCACGGGAGGCCACTGCCCCACTGTCACCTTGACATCAACGGTCCAGGCTCCACCCTCTGCCTTCACCCCTTTCTCAAGAGCTGGGACTCGGGCGCGTCCGAGGGGCTGCGTCACAGCTGCCAGGGCGGGGAGGAGGGAGCCCGTCTTCACGTGGCCCCCGAGGGGCTCAACCTCCTGCTGCTGTTCTATCTGTTGTTGCTGCTGTTTCCTGTGTTAGAATATTTGCTCACGATTAAAAAATGCAATATTACCGAAAACCACTGAAAAGTAGGGAAGGAAAGCTACACCGAGAGGCATCCTCTTAAGATTTTCTTCCACACTTTTTTTAACGCATATTTTGAATGTAATCGAGATTCCACTGGTTGTCGTGTCTTCTGGTTTCATAGGACACAGGGGTGAGCATCTGGTCATGCTGGTGACAATGATCCCCGATGTCATTTAGGGGCCATGGTATTTCACAGCCGCCATACCAGCCCCTGTTGTGGAATATTCAGGTGGTCTCCGATTTTTTATTTTTGAAAGCAACACTTCAGTAAGACATTTGTATATAAATCTTTACGTGACTGGATATTTTCTGTGAGCAGAAGTGGGGCTAAAATATTTTTAAGGTTCTCAATACGAACGGCCAAGTTGCCGCTCAGGAAAGGCTGGGAGAAGCCATCCTACCGACAGGGTTTGGGAGGCCCTGCTTTGCCGTCACACCCGGCTCCTCCTCTCCTTCCTTATGCCTGTTCCTTCTAGAGGCAGAACGTGGCCCTTGTCATTGTTTATCTAATTCTGAAATAATTTCAAGCTTATAGAAAAGTTGCAAGAATAGTAAAAGGCACTTTCATATGCCTTTCACCCAGATGACCCAATTGTTAACATTTTGCCGTATTTGCTTTCATTCTCTCTCTAAAGATAGATGATGGATAGATGTATAGACAGATGGATGGATTTAGAGATACACGCTAGTAACGTACCACAGACATAAATACATAAATAATGTTTTTCTGCGTCACCTGAGACTAAGTAACAAATACCCCTTTATATCTAAAAAATTCAGAGTATATTTTATAAGAACAAAGTCATTCTCACATAGTATGATACGCAAAATCAGGAAATTTACTTTGATAAATACTGTATCTAATCTGAAGACCTTAACTTTCACCCGATGTCCTTGATAGAAGAAAAATCTGGTCCAGGATTCCACCAAGGTCATGCAGTCCATCTGGTTGTCATGTCTGTTTAGCCTCTTTAACGTGGAACCCTTCTCTCCATCTTTGTCTTTCGTGACCTGACGGTTTTTGAGAAGGACAAGCCCGGATATTTGGAGAAATTCTCTCGATTTGGGTCTGTGTGACACTGCGTCACAATTAGGTTACGTATTTGGGGCAGGAACACACGGAAGTGACACTGTGTGCAGTACGCAGTTCTGTGGGTCTGTGACGTTGGCTTGTCCCATCAGTGGAGAGGCTAACCTTGTCCACTGGTTGAAGTGGCGTCCGGGTTCTCCACCGTAAGGTTACTATTGAACCGATGAGCAGTTTGGGGGAGAATATCCTGCTCCTCCTTAACGGTTCACGTACCGGTTTTGGCCCAATTCCTGCTTGAAGCAATGGGACGGTGACCGAGTGGTGACTTTCTAACTCCGTCCTTCCACATCTGTTGGGTAGCATTTTGTTACAAGAAAAGTGGTCTCATTCTTGCCCATTTATTTACTCATTAACTTCAATCAGTATAGACTCACGGATTCTTACTTTATTCAACCTGTTAATGCCATTTATTATGAAGCTCAATTATTTCAGATTTAGCCAGAGGGAGTCCGCTCAAGCTGGCTCCAGCGTCCTTGAGACGTCCCTGCCGTCCCGTGAGCGCCACCTTCTGGCACCAGATGTTGAAGGATTCTCTTGTGCTTCTTTGCCTTTGATTCCTTTATAGGAAGAGAACATGAGAGACCAAGATCTGAATGCTAAGAGTGCTCATCGCCGCTGGGGTGTCACTTCTAAGTCCTTTCAGCAGCTACAGAGCCAGGAAGTGTGTGTGTGTGTGTGTGTGTGTATAAAAATCATATGTGGGGCTTCCCTGGTGGCGCAGCGGTTGAGAGTCCACCTGCCGATGCAGGGGACACGGGTTCGTGCCCCGGTCCGGGAAGATCCCGCATGCCGCGGAGCGGCTGCGCCCGTGAGCCATGGCCGCTGGGCCTGCACGTCTGGAGCCTGTGCTCCGCAGCGGGAGAGGCCACAACAGTGAGAGGCCCACGTACCACACACACACAAAATGTGTCTCTCTATGTATAATGTGTATGCAATATATAATGATTTAATATGTCATTTCTGTACAAATTAGAATTTTAACAATTACTACTTAGGTTAAATCCTTTTCCAAATGTTTATTACGGCACTGTATGGGACTTTTACCCATTTATCAGAATTTTTGAAGTTCTTATTCCTTTAGATATATTTTTAAACACAGATATTAGGCAAAATGTTAACCTGTGGTAAATCTTTTCTCAAATTCATTGTTTGACTTTTTATTCCTGACGTAGAGATTTCTGATTTTTTGAGGTTATAACTATCATCAACTTTTGTAACATCTACCATTGTTTTGCGCTATTATACTCCTCCCCCAGCCAGAGAATTGATACTTACTTCTATTTTCTTCTTCTTTTTCCATTGGTCTATTTAATCAACTTGGAATACATTGTAGCAAACTGTGTGAGATGAGGACCTCAATTGCTAGGATATTTTTCTAAGTAGCTAAACAATTTTCCCAGCACCATTTATTATATAACCCTTCCCATCAACACTAATTTATTTATTTATTTATTTTCCATTTTTTTTAAAAACATCTTTATTGGAGTATAATTGCTTTACAATGGTGTGTTAGTTTCTGCTGTATAACAAAGTGAATCAGCTATACGTATACACATGTTCCCATATCTCTTCCCTCTTGCGTCTCCCTCCCACCCTCCCTATCCCACCCCTCTAGGGGGTCACAAAGCACTGAGCTGACCTCCCTGTGCTATGCAGCTGCTCCCCACTAGCTATCTATTTTACATTTGATACTGTATATATGTCCATGCCACTCTCTCACTTCGTCCCAGCTTACCCTTCCCCCTCCCCGTGTCCTCAAGTCCATTCTCTACGTCTGCGTCTTTATTCCTGTCCTGCCCCAGGTTCTTCAGAACCTTTTTTTTTTTTTTTTTTAGATTCCATATATATGTGTTAGCATATGGTATTTGTTTTTCTCTTTCTGACTTACTTCACTCTGTAGGGCAGACTCTAGGTCCACCCACCTCACTACAAATAACTCAATTTCATTTCTTTTTATGGCTGAGTAATATTCCATTGTATATATGTGCCACATCTTCTTTATCCAGTCATCTGTCGATGGACACTTAGGTTACTTCCATGTCCTGGCTATTGTAAATAGTGCTGCAGTGAACATTGTGGTTCATAACTCTTTCTGAATTGAATTACGGTTTTCTCAGGGTATATGCCCAGTAGTGGGATTGCTGGGTCGTATGGTAGTTCTAGTTTTAGTTTTTTAAGGACCCTCCATACTGTTCTCCACAGTGGCTGTATCACTTTACATTCCCACCAATAGTGCAAGAGGGTTCCCTTTTCTCCACACCCTCTGCAGCATTTATTGTTTGTAGAGTTTTTGATGATGGCCCTTCTGACCTGTGTGAGGTGATACCTCATCGTATTTTGGATTTGCATTTCTCAAATGATTAGTGATGTTGAGCATCCTTTCATGTGTTTGTTGACCATCTGTATGTCTTCTTTGGAGAAATGTCTGTTTAGGTCTCCTGCCCATTTTTGGATTGGGTTGTTTGTTTTTTTGATATTGAGCTGCATGAGCTGCTTGTAAATTTTGGAGATTAATCCTTTGATGCTTCATTTGCAAATATTTTCTCCCATTCTGAGGGTTGTCTTTTCGTCTTGTTTATGGTTTCCTTTGCTGTGCAAAAGCTTTTAAGTTTCATTAGGTCCCATTTGTTTATTTTTGTTTTTATTTCCATCTCTCTTGGAGGTGGGTCAAAAAGGATCTTGCTGTGATTTATGTCATAGAGTGTTCTGCCTCTGTTTTCCTCTAAGAGTTTTAGAGTGTCTGGCCTTACATTTAGGTCTTTAATCCATTTTGAGTTTATTTTTGTGTATGGTGTTAGGGAGTGTGTTAATTTCATTCCTTATGTGGCTGTCCAGTTTTCCCAGCACCACTTATTGAAGAGGCTGTCTTTTCTCCATTTATCAAAAATAAGGTGACCATATGTCATCACTGATTTATCACTGTTGTTTTTAGAAATTGCTTTTTGTATCTCCATCTGGCCAAGTGTTTTTTTTTTTTATAAAGGTTGCCGGGTAAACTGTTTTTCTTTCCTAAACTCACACAGTTTAGATCTTCGGGAAAGGAGCACAGTGGCTAAGCGTGCGGCGTCTGCAGGTAAGCCAGGCTGCTGGGTTCAGACGCAGGTCCCCAGCTTCCCCACCTGTGAAGTGGAGATAATTGTACCTACCACATAGGATACTGTGAGACTAAAGGAGTCAAAATGCTTAAAGCAGTACTTAGCATACAGAAGAGCTCAGGAAGTGCTAGTCATTGTTATTCTTATAATTGTTTCGTTGCTTTTTGGGTTTGTTACCTCCTTCATTTCTCCAGTGGGAGACTGAGGCTCAGAAATGTGTGGTGACTTTCCCAAGGTCACACATCCTGGTCCTCTCTCCCTGGCACATCTCCCACCAGGAAGGCATGTCCTCTTTGCATCTCCTACTCAGGTAGTGCCTCATCACCTGTGCTTTTAACTTATACAAGTTCTACTACAAGAGAGCGAGACGGGTGGAGGGAGGGAGGGAGGAGAGGCAATTCAAACAGCACCCGAGATGCACCCACCCCTGCACTCAGCACACTTGCATCCCCTGTAAGTGAGGAGACACCAAGCAGCTGGCCCCCATCATCCTTCTTTGCTTTGGTGAGCCTTTCCAAGAGGCAGCATCTCATCACACTGGATGGGTTGCCAGTATTTAAAGATACTCATTTTTCAAACAGCTTGGCCCCTAAATGCAAACCAACTACTGTACTTCCATCTGGGGCTCAACTGCTGGCAACAGACGTCTAATCTGTACAGAGCAAAACCAGCTGCTGTGGCCTTAAACTAAGAAGTGGAATGCCCTTCTGCACTTTGACGTAGGATTTGGAGGGGGATTTTTATTCACCGCAAAGACCATAACAGTCACGTCACAGCCACCTGCTTGGTCCTTCTTGCCTTGGGTTCCCCTCCCCAGTTCTATTCTCCAAAGTAAACTTCATAAGCACATGTGGACCACATGTGGACCAGGCTTAAGACTTCTCACACGTCCCGTCTTCAGCATCCCTGGCTGCTGAACAAAAATGGTTTCCTTTTGTCAAAATGTTAAAAACAAGATGTTTTTTTGAGATTTGAAGAGTCTAAGGTGATAGGTCAGAGGAGATGCCATGGCACATGAAGAATGGGACCACTTACTTGACGCCTGGCCTGAAGGTGGTGTGTCTGTTCACGAGGTGGGTGCTTGGTGACTCACTGCCCCAAGGGGTGTCTGGTGCCAACAGGCTTCCTGTGACTGTGGATGGATGGGCCCCGCCTCATGAACAAGACTCCCTACTTGGCTTGAGTGTGGCAAATGGCCAATATAATATCAAGACAGCACCTAATTCTGGCTAATACCCTACAGAGTTCTGTGGGTTTGAAAAATTATAATAATTAAACAGTATAGAAAATGTTGATGCTATTATTCCACTAATCAAGACCATTATGCAATCCTGCACAGAAAAAAGACATGATTCCAGTGGAGAAAACAGGTGGAGACTGGATGTAGTTGACAGAACACTGGCACCTGTCAGGGACTGTGTGCCTCCTACTCATGGTCCAAGATGGCAGCCGGAGCTCCAGCCATCACATCCACATGCCTGGCAGAGGATGGAGGAAGGGACAGAGAGGGATGGAGAAAGAGTAAGAATGGACACTAGAGGGTAACTAACGTATCTGCACAGCCCTATGGAGAGAGTGTTCACCAAGTCACGAGCCTCCTGGAGCTTGACCCTGCGTATTTTCAGAAAGCTTCCTGAAGGGCTGCTGTGCACACGCCTGCTTAAGGACAGTCAGACTCAGTCACCTCTTGGGGACCTTCCAGCCGTAAGCCACACTGAGCAACAGGAAGCAAGTGGAGAGCAATGAAGATCACACCAAGCGGTGTTCCGGGCAGTAAATCCAGTGAGCTGACTGATGTGACAGGGCCTTGAGTGGCGGAGAAATGTGGGCGGGGCCCTCGCAGCCAGGAGAGATGCTGAGAGTCCCCGGGGGTATTTACCGGGAGAAACAGCACTGCTCTGATGAAAACAGACGCTCTAATCCAGGGGGCTCCTGAACCCAGCACCCACCCGGGCTTCCCCTTGTGAGCGCTGCGCCCCGCTCACCCCAGAGTGGGCAGCTCCGTGCGGCCAACGGCTGGTAAACACGCACACACGTGTGAGGGGCCTCAGTGCCCTAGAACACAGGCTAAATGGGTCTCTCAGTCGAGCCCTGTCGATACATGAGTTTTGGCTACTGAACAAAATGTGATCCTGCAGCCAGGCCGGGGGCCCTGGCGGGATGCAGTTGGTCACTGCAGGGGGGAACTCTGGTCTCACACCCAGGTGGCCTCAGGGTTCTCCTCAAGCCGGATCCACGCTGTTTCCTGGAGGCAGGAACTGGGTCCTGTCCCGACGCGGTCTGCTCTGCATTAGGGGATCCCGCTGCCTAGAACGCCGTTCCCCACGTGACATGTGGCTCTTTTTTCCTCGTTTGAGTTTCAGCTTCTCAGGGACCCCCGCCTCAGCCCCCAGCCCATATGACTCACTTTCTTCTCAGTCCACATCACGGTCTGACATCACCTTGTTTGTTTACTTGCTCGCTGTCTGTCCCCTCCGCGGCCCCGCCCAATACCATTAAACGCAAGCCCGGCCCTACCGCTTTATCCCCGGAGCCTAGAGCAGTCCGCACCTGACACCCATGGTCCTCACCAGAATTAATGAGCTACCTAACGAATCTCAACACAAAGCCAAGTGGGATTGCACTGAAACATCCCGTCTGTCCAGTGAGGTGGGGACAGTCCCCCCTTACAGACGAGGGCCTGGCTGAGATCCTGACCCAGGGCAATGGGAGCTGCTGGAAACAAGGCTCCACAGCTTACAGCAGGGGCGGAAGGCAGAACTGCCCCGTTGAACCCAGGGGACAAGGAGGCACCTGCTCCTCCCCACACACCCCTGGAAGCCAGAAAGAGGCGCCCCAAACGTGGCAGGCTGGAAGAGCCAGGGGCTGGCGTCCAGGAAGCAGCGACCACACGGGCCTGAGCCGAGTGGTCAGCAGGAGGGCGAGGCCGTGTCTCACACACCTTGAACTTCCAGAAACGTCGTGGCTGCAAATATGCGATTATGGCCACACGCAGCCTGGGCCCCCATAGCTTCGGGCAGCTGTGATGCACGGGCACGACCTTGACGCCCCTCCTCTGGCCCAAGGGCTTTGGGGACCTGGCTAGTGTGTGCTGGGGGAGGCGGAGGGCGTGGGTGTGCAGACGGGCTGAGGTTTCCCAGCACAGCGTCCGCCTTCCGCTCCTGTCCCGGGATGCTCTGGCCCGAATGCCTGAGGGAGGCTGTAAATCTCAGAGACGGGCTGACTTAATACCCTGCTGCCCTCGAGGAAGCTGTGTCCTGAGGGTGGGTCACGGACAAAGGCAGCCTTAGAGGGGGACGCGGCAACCCAGGGGGAGGGATCCAGGGAGTCAGCCCCCTCCTCCCTCCTCTGCGCCCCTTACAGCATCCTCGACACCCAGGACGGCAACCGGAGGGGGGCCCGAGGGCGACGGCTCACATCTGCTAATTGCAATGATTGCTGTTTAACGCTCTGTGTACATTTCCTCAGACCCAGAGAGCGGACTCAGCGCCTGGCGGAACAAGGTCATGTTGGTATCTGGGTTGCTTTCTTTTTTCTTTTTTACTAAAAATATATATTCCACAAATGCATGGGAAATGAATGAAAGCAAGGCAAACAGACAGCGGTGGAGGGCAGAGGGTGAAGGCTGTGAGCAGGGAGGAGCGGGCTGGACCCCACAGGACCTGGGTCCAGGCCTGGAGCGCAGCCGCCGGCTGACCACTGCAGATCTGAGTTTTCTGCTCAGCTTGGAGGTCAGCAGTGGTGTGGCTTGTCCTCCGGCAGGGGACGCGCCCAGTGGCCTAAGTCCTGACCAGTTGGCGGCAGCAACCCCAGAGGCCAGGGGTGGTGGGCACTGGCGGTCTGAGAAGGAGAGGAAACGAGTGATGGCAGAGCTGATACCATCCTGCAGCAAAACCCGAGGGACCACACTTTAGACGGCGCGTCTGGCGCCAGGACCGGAACAGCTGTGGGGCTTCCTCAGCTCTGGGAAGCAGCCTGCGTTTTCTCTGAAATGTCAGAATGACTCAAGCATAAGGAGCTGACGTGTCCAGCCGGGCCCTCCGCTGTAGGGGGTGCCTGGCCACGTCTCCAGGGTCCGGACCTGCCGCCAGCGCTCCCGCCTTCCTCCCCACACAAGCCCCACCTTCCCGCCAGCCCCACATCGTAGACGCGTCAGATAGCCAAAATCCACGGCAGGAGCAAAGCAAAGAGTGAAAGTGATGACCAGAGACTGTCCGACCGGCTAGGAGAGGCGGAGGATGCAGCCACGCCCATGCCCGAGGGAGACCCTGGGGTCCAGCCCACCGGCACTGCCAGGCCCTGTGCCCAGTCACAAGAGAGGGCGGGAAGCTGGGGATGACAGGAGCCTGGGTCCCCCGAGGACGGCCTGTCTGCCCCTGGACCGCTGGGGGGCGGGGACCCTCTCCTGCGTGATCCCTCTGGAGATGGATGGCTTGTGCTCAGAAGACAGCACCGCTGTCAGAAAAGGAGCTGGACTCCTTCTCCGTCCTCGTTCAGAGAGTAGGACGGGGGCAGCGGGCCGGCCTCCCCCTCTTGCCTGCCTCTCTCTCCCCGATCCGTCCCTTCCCCCCTCCCTCTGGCCGCTCTCTCCCCACCGGGCTACTCCCGGTGCTGCCCCGTGAGTGCCCACCTGCCACAGGGCACCTGTCAGCTCACGCGAGCCCCGCGTCCGCACTGTGTCCAGCAGCCACCCTGGCTCCTCTGCCCTCTGGGACCCTCGGCAAGGACCCCTCGAGGCAGCGGGCCCCTTGACGGCAGGCACCGTGCCCTTACAGACCGTGCGGCCAGCACAGTGTCTACACAGAGGAAGCACGGGAGGAAGGTGGGCTGGTTGGTGGGGGATGCCCGGGTCCTGGGATCCACCAGCCCCTGCTCTTGGGCCAGGAAGGAGGTGTCCCCCGTTGGAAGCGAGGCCTGAGGGGCGGGCGCTGCCGACCTGGGTATAGGAGCATCCCCGCTGTCACCGCGTGGGAATCACTGTCTGTGCCTCTAGGGGGTAGGACGCCCCCACACCTGTCAGGGCTGTAATTACACCTTGCCGCTCTAACAAGACCTTTCCCGATGGTGCCGCAACCCAGGGGCCTACAGATCCTTCTTTAAACACCTCGTGGGTCTGATTCGGGGAAGGTCAGTCAGGCTCCGACAACCGGGCACTTTTCTGACCACGGGCCAGTGAGAGCCAGGCCGCTCCAGCCTCCGGCACCTCCCCAGCCCCAAGGAGCCTTCCCGTGGGTCGGGAACCACGGCTGCCCACTTCCGGCCTGGCAGCTCGTGTAGACGCCCGCTTCCTCGGGCCGCCGTCTCCCTGCTTCTCCGCTAATTAAAACGGGATGTCAGTTATCTCATCCTTCCACTGGGTTCAGGTCTCTGCGTCACCACCTCTCCCGGGCTGCTTTCAGTTCGACTATGACACAGAGGCGATTGCGTCTCTCCTGAAATCTCTCCGTCTAGACCGAGACAGCCAAGGGCCTGGGAGTGGCTCCCACTCCCTCGGAAACGGCCTCTGCCCTCTCTGTGTCCCCAAATCAAGACCCTCCCGGCTGCCCTCCAACACGTTTCCTCGGTCCAGCTGGATTCAAATGCAGCAAACATTTATGTATTGTTTCTTTTAAGTTTTAAAAAAAGTAAAAAAAAAATGTTTTTAATAGTGGTAAAATACACATAAATATAATATTTACCATCTTAACTATTTTTAAGTGCGCAGCTCAGTAGCGTTAAGAACGTTCACACCGCTGCGCAAACGATCTCCAGAACTCTTCATCGTGCAAAGAGAAACCCTGTCCCCACGGAACACTCGCTCCCCCTCCCCTCCCCCAGCCCCGGGGCCCCAGCGCCCTTTCTGTCTCTAGGGCCCTCACGGAAGTGGAATCAAACAGTACTTGTCCCTTTGTGTCTGGCTCATCTCATTGAGCATCATGTCCTCGAGGTTCATCCAGGTCGCAGCCTGTGTCAGGATTTCCTTCCCTCTTAGGTACATACAGACCAAGCCCTGCTTATCCATTTTCCACCGACGGATACTCGGGTTGCTTCTGCCTTTTCCCTACCATGAGTAATGCTGCTGTGAACATGGGGGTACAAATCTCTTTCTGAGACCCTGCTCTCACTTCTTTTGGATAAATACCCAGAATCAGAACTGCTGGATCATATGGTGGTTCTATTTTAAAATTTCCAGGAACCTCCACCGTGCTGTTTCCCATAGCGGCTGCAGCACTTTACATTCCCACCAACAGTGCACGAGGGTTCCAATTTCTCTGCTTCCTCATCAGCACTTGTTATTTTCTGTTTGTCTTGCTTTGCTTTAGGTTTTGACAGCAGTGTCCTGGTAGGTGTGAGGCAGTGATTTCCTCTCCTGTTCAGGCACTGAATCATCTCATTGAATCCACGAGACGCACGGATACTCACTGGCGGTGGCCACCTTCTCCCCCATCCCGGGTCGTCTTTTCACGCGTGTGCGCGTTTCTCCCCATGGGCACACAGCCCTCTGCCCAGCACGCGCTGCACCTGTGTGGGGGGCCAGCCCACCCCGACCTCGCAGAGGCTGGTGAACCGGGGAGCGCACGGTGCTCCGGGCACCGGCAGGGCTGGGCTGGGCCTTTGGCCAAAGGGCTCTGTCTCCAAGGGCCTGGGCATGCAGGCGCCTCGCCAGCCGAGCCCGAGCCTGTGCCCGGCGCTGCGTCCAGAGCTCCCTGTCCAGCTAAGGCAGGAATGGCCGGCCCTATCAGAGCACCGTCTCAGCCCCCACGGGAACCAGATGCCCACATGCACATCCTGAAGCAGGTGCCTCAAAATATCTCCTGCGACGAGAACAGGAGACAGGCTTGACTGTTTTCCATGCACCCTGCACTTTACACACCCTGACTGATTTAACCCCCAGAACAACCCAACCAGGGGGCTAGGATCACCCCCATTTTACAGAGGAAGAAACTGAGGAACCCAGGCATTTCCTCGAGGTCACATAGTCCAGAGGTCGCAAAGCCGGGCTTTGACCCTGGAGCCCGTGCCCCTGACTGCTCTGGCCGGCTTTGGGGGTCTGCACCACCCCCCAGATTAGTGAAAGGTGAGCAGGCCCAGACCCGGTTCTCTTAGAGGAGCTGGTGACCTCCCGGGTCGGGGCGCAGGGCCCCCATCACCCGCTCTCTGTTCACAGAGGCCCTTCTTCTGCCTGCAGGCCATGGTCAGAACTGGCTCCCAGAGGCCAGGAGAGTCTTACGTGCAAAGAGCTATAACACCCATCTTTCTGTTGATGACAACAGGCCCCCAGGGTCAGGGGACACTGAGACTTTGGGCAAAACACCATAAATGTCTAACTTCTCAATCTAAGTAAGATCTCAGAAGATGTCTGTTCTGGGGATGCCGCGAGAGCCCTTTCACTTGTTTTACAGCAAATCGTTCATTCATTCACTCCCTCAGTCGACTGTGTCCACATGCCGAAATAATGCCCAAAACGTCCTCTTTGCTCGATAAACAGATTTTCTGCCCTCTCACACCCGTGCCGGGCCCTCCTGGGATGGTGGATGGTGACATAGAGCACCTGCAGCTCCGATGGGCCCAGGAGGCACGACAGTGCCGGCGGCTTGGAGTTTACACAACCCCAAGGGGCCTTTACCTGAGCATCCTGCTTTTGCATTTGGGGGGAAATTGCTCACAAACATAAAACTGACCATCTAACCGTTTTTGAGTGGACGCTCTGCGGGACTAACTAAGTACATTCACAGCCTTATGTCACCACGCTTTGTCTCCAGGACTTTCATCCTACTTTTCAGTGTCTTCATCAAGTTAAAAAATTATTCCCCAAAGCAGTTTCTGGTTTTATCAGCCTCGGACGAGATGCCAGGGTTTTCTCTGCAGGCCCCCATGGGTGCGGCTGGCCCCCACGTGCGTACTTGTTCTCCGAGTTAAACGAGCTCCTGACGGCTCACACAGCAAGAAGAGGTTCATGCCTGTGGACGTGCGGTACCCAGTTCTGCCACCTTCTGTTTGCTGGGGCAGAGGCGATGGCTTAAGAGGGCCCTTCTTACGTCAGGACTGATGGCCACCCCTGGGGAACTGGGTCAGCCTGGGTCCAATTTCACTGCTTTCCGAAGGCAAAGGCAGAAAGTCATCATCACGGGTCCACGTACACCCCAGTCGCTCTGCTGGCTTGGTGTCCACCTAAACGGTTAATTGCAGGCCTGCAGGCCTTAGAGAATACAGGGGAGCTGTAATTAATTCCAGTACACGCCTTGCAATGTTTACATTCCAAATTACCTTCAAGTCAGAAGTATGTGGCCCAGAACCACAGTTTGGGGGCAATAAAATTCCACTGGCCGCTGCTTCCTGCATCTGGAAGTCATTTGCTAAAAGAGACAGAGTTTGCTATTTGGGAAAGTTAGACGTGCTCTGGGAGAGAGATGAGGTGACACTGGCTTTCCCCCAAGCTGCTGATGTGAGGAAAGAGCTCCAAGCAAGAGCGAGCTCCAAGCAAAGGCGATGCTTGCGGGTCCTGAGCGGCGGTGGGGGGATGGGGGTGCCACAACGTCTGCTGTCATCAGCCAGAAGGAGGCCTCGACAAGCCCGGGGAAAGACGTGACACCAACGGCAGGATCAGATTTCCAGAAATTATTTCGCGCCATTACAGACGCCAGCGCTGGATGTGCCAAGCTGGGGGTGTCCTCCTTCCCCTGCTCTCTATCCCCCCGGCCAGGTGCCCCTTCCTGGACTCACAGGAGACTCCATCTGCAGTAGGAAGGGTGACGGAGGCAACAGTTGCTTTTCTGACGTTGGACTTGAGAGCATCACGAGCTGGCTGCACGATCTCCGCAGACGCGCTGGGGGCCCCACGCGTGGAAAGCGGGACCCAGCGAGGAAAGCCCTGTGAGCACAGGTCCGGCAGACACCCCTCGCACCCTGCCTCAGGCAGGGCTAACTGTCCTCTCAGTGTTTCCCTCTTCAGATCGAAGGCAGGAGGGCTGGGTTATGAAAGATACTTTGCATTTGCTCCTCTGGAAGTCAAATTTCCAAATGAGTCAACACTGTCACGGGGCTTTCAGTATTTCTCTAAACAAATCAGAGCTTCACGTCAGTCCTATCCTTTGTCAACGTCTTTGCCCTCTTCTCATCCAAAACCCAGTCTGGTTTGTCGGAGACACGCTTCAGGAATTCTTGTTTCCGTGTCTCTAACCGCGGGGGCAGGGGACAGGGTGCGGTCCCGTCTGCCCGGCTGTGGGGACAGAAGGGAATGGCGGTGGGCCCCGGGGTCCAGGAGACCTGGACTTGGACCCGGCCGCTCCGAGCTCCGTTTCCTGCGTGTGAGGCGGAGGCGGCATCGCGGCTCCTCCCGTCGCGGTGCTGAAGGGTCACGCGAGCCGAGAGTCCCTTCGTACTCCGGACACGGCCGCCCGAGTGGCCCGAGCGTGAGCTGAGTGGCTCCAGGGACCGAGCAGCGAGATGCCCGTGCAGATCTCGTGGGCCCTGCCCCCCCGGCTGCTGCCTACAGCGTTGGGTGCGCCCAGAAACTGGAGACCCAGCCACCTCCCAGGCGCCGCATCCACTGCCACTCCCGCTCCACGGCCCTCCTCCCGGACTGTGAGTCGCAGACGGCGGGGCCACATCCGTGTGGACGGCTGGGCGTGGTGCTTGCAAGTGCTTCCTGCACAGCGCGCCTCAAGGTGCTTTTGAGAACGACCGTCAGGGTGACGCTGCTGGGTTACGTGCTCCCCACCCTCAAAACTGAACACTGGTTTCTCCTCTAACCCACCTGGACAGCCATGGACCCGAGTTCCTCGCCTCACAGCCCAGCGTGTGGGTGTTGGAAGGGTTCCTGTAATTAAGCAGTTTGGGTTCATTACGACGCGCGTCGGCATTTCACCAAGTGGCATCCGAGGGTGAGCCGCATCGAAACCACGTGGGTGGGGTGGGCGGCAGTGTGCTAGTTAAAAATGCAGATTCCTGGCCTCCATCCTGGACCTTCCAGACCATCGTCCCTGGAGACAGAGCTAGGGACCTTCCCTCGAAACAAAGCCCCTCACCCCAGCATCCCCTCTGGGCTCCTGGGGCTTCTGTTCCTGTCCTTGCTTTTCAGAGTCTGCAACTGCAAGCGTCTGTGTTGGTCTTTGGAGTGGAGGGGCAGCCAGTTAGCTACAGATGTGGGCTTAAGCCAGAGGGATGTGACCCCCTGCCTACTAAGGACTGTGCAGAAAGGCCTCTAGGTGCTCCAGGGTCAGCAGTGCAGGAGGGACCACCGTCCAGGGCCTCACAAGGCGAAGAAGCATCTTTCCGGGCTGCGTCCCCGGGTCCGTCCTGCATGGTCCTCGTGCTTCAGGATGGATGGCTCTGTATGTTTTAGAACGTGCCCTGGACGGCCGTGCTGCCTAGGAAAATTGAGAACCAGAGCTCCAGGCCCTGCACCTCCACCCCAGTGACGTCCGCCAAGAGGCACAGCGGTACAGCCATGAGCCTGGGAAGCGGGGAGCTGCCTGCCCTCCTGGCTCTGGGCCTCCGAGGAGCTGTGTGATCCTGCACTGGTCCCTGAGCATCTTGGAGCCGTAATTTGTCTCAATAATAAACAAAGGGAGTCAAACTAAGTCGGTGACTTTTAGATTTTGTTTTGAGAGTGAAATTGTTTTTGCCAAAGGCACTTACACGGTGCCTGGATACAGGGAACGGGTTAAAGCACCACCTGCGGCAGCCCAGGGCCTCTTCGTCAGGACCCCAGGACGCCACGGAACACAGCCCGGAATCCTCTGGGCCGGCTGACCGGGTGTCCAGGGCAGACCCCAGGGGTAGCTGGGCGGGCGGCCACCAGCACGACCAAGAATGGCCATGAGGAGCTGGTGGTGGGGAGGTGTCTCAGGGTCTCCGATGGTACCCTACGGGCGCCACATGTGGGCCCGGTTCCCCCAAGTC
Organism: Tursiops truncatus; assembly: GCF_011762595.2. NCBI lineage: Eukaryota > Metazoa > Chordata > Mammalia > Artiodactyla > Delphinidae > Tursiops > Tursiops truncatus. The sequence goes on along the minus strand of NC_047044.1, from coordinate 101,045,436 downwards.
CAGGCACGGGGTCGTGGAGGCCCCAACAGCCTAGCTCTCCGACGGCACACGGCGTCATCTCCTTCCCCATCGCTGCCGTTGCCGGAGCTGATCTCCGACAAACAGGCCTCAGAAGGACCTCGTCGTGCATGACGTGACGGGGCCTCAGCTCTTCCTCCGACGCGTGTTAAGACCCCACGAGAATTCCAGGGGCAAATTGGCTCGTTCAGCATTTCTAAGGCAGAGGGACTCAAACTTGGTTTTGACTGACAGACCTTTTGACTAGTAAAGTTTATCCAATATTCTCTGGAAGACAGTTTGTGATACACAGAGGTGGTTTCAGAAGAGCTCGAGTGTGGGTTTTGGGAAAAGACTGACATTCTGAGGACTTGGGGGCGAAGGGGCAGAGGAGGAGTGAGCTTCAGGGATTTTCCCCTTGAATTGTATATTGTGCAGCACAGAAGACCACAGGGCCCGACCTGATGCTACTTAAGTCCTAGCACCCGAATGAACTACTGGTGAGGGGACTCCAGTTCCCCAGGTCCGCGTGCTCTGCTGGCAGAATCTCGGGATGAGACGTGGCCCGAGCAGGTGGGCCAGGCGTCCCTGGCTCCTGGGAGGTGCCTGCCCACTCGGGCACTTTCTCATCCACCCGTGTGGTCCACGCTGCCTGCACCCCTTTCCCTCAGACCCCTTCTCTGATGCCGAGTAAACCCCACCTGAGTTCAGTGTTTGGAGGCGAAGGCACCTTCTGAACCTAAGAGCCGCCGCGGTCCTGGCGGGACCTGAGCCCGAGCCTGCACAACGCTGACCCGGGGCTGGACACGCTGGGCCACAGGGGCACCTCTGTGCCTTGCCTGGGCCGGGGTGAGGGGGGCACAGAGCCTGCTCCTCTGGAAGCTCACTGTGCCAGCTTTGCGGACCTGCTCTGGGCCTGCTCTTGGGGTGTGGTGGTAACAGCTTAGGGACAGGTGTGTCACCGTGGGTGATGTCACATGTTCAGAGAAACCAGGCCTGGGGGGCTTCCCGCAGCATCACTGCTCAGGGAGGCCTGACTCGGCGGCAGGGGTCCGCAATCCCCAAGGGTCTCCTAGGCTGGGTGACGCTCCAGGTTCCTTCCAGGGCCTCGTGCCTCCTTAAACGCCCTTCTGCCCCGTCACACGGGCACACACAGACACACACATGCACACACACACATACATGCACACGTGCACACATGTGCACACCTGCACACACGCACCCGCAGGCACACCCACACACACATACATGCACACACGCACACATAGATGCACATCTGCAGGCACACACACACACGCACACATGCACACATGCACACGCACGCACACATGCACACAGGTGCACGCACACACAGGGTCGGACTGCCCCGTAACTCTCTTTACCTCCGGAGCTCGGAACCCTGGCAGACTCCCGTCTGTCCTTGTCTGAACCCTCAGAGCTGTGACAGCACAAACGACAAACGCTACCCACTCCCCACCCACATCCAGCAGCGAGGGGGGCTGAGCCACCCACCCAGGCCCGCGTCACGGCTCTTCTATGGAGGACAACGCCTCCAGGGGGGCGGCAGGGCCACTGCGAGGGTGGCCTCCGCGGTCCCAGTGTCCCACTCACGGGCCCAGGCTGCGACGGGACCTGGACACGGGCTTGCCCTCTGCACGGCCGCAGGAGGTCAGGCCCGTTTAGACAAACCCACCGACGGATTCTGCCACAGATGAGCACGCCCCCAAGCTCACACGGTGAAGCCCAAAGTCCCAGTGCCTCGGAGCCAGGGAGACAGACGTGGTTTTCACAGAGTAATGAAGGTAAAATGAGGTCATTTGCGGGAACCTCGTCCAGTCTGACTGGTGTCCTGATAAGAAGAAGAAGTCTGGACACAGGGAGACTGTGGGGACACAGGTGGGGAGACGGCCGTCTACACACCAAGGAGAGAGGCCTCAGGAGGACCAGCCCCGCTGGCCCCTGATTCAGACTCTGGCCTCCAGAGCGGAGGGAACACATTTCTGTCGTTTAAGCCACCGGCTCAGCCCCAGCAAACTCATTCTTCAGTCTATCGGATGCTGGCAGGAGAGGAGTCACGGCCACGGAGGCCACGGTCATGCCTGAAGCCGCCCCACCACGTCCTGGCTGAGAGGAGGTGCAGAGCAGGGTGGTGAGAAGAAGAACGAGGGTCCCGGCCATGTCCCTACAGCGCCGGCATGAGGGGCCAGCCCGCCTTGTGCTCTGTGTCACGTGTTCTGCACCCACCAGGCCCCCGAGGAGGGGCAGCGGGTCCAGCCGGTGCACAGACTGAAGGCCGCGAGCAGGCCCAGAGCCAGGAGGCTCCCCGTCCCAAATTAGAGCTCGAGGGCAGGGGAGCAAAACAGACCAGACAGCATTCTTCTCATGAGGGAATAGTTCCTAAAGAGTTTATAGACACGGAATGAGTCTTATGTAAGAGTCAACATGCTCAGAGCACTAAAAATAGGCCCGCGCACACGAACAGGCGATCGAAGTGTTGAACCTTCCTGAAGAAGGGGCACACGTGGGAAGGGGGGTGCGGGCCACGCCTCGCCTGCACCCACACCTGGCCTCAGACACGGGAGCACAGCCCAGCAGAGCAGAAAGTCCTCAGGCTCCCGGGAGGGCAGACACGAGGGAAGCACCTCCAGGACTGGGCAGCTTCCGGCTCACCTTCCGTCGGCGGGGGGCCGGGGGAGGCGCAGAGGACGCTCCAGGCAAGGCTTCGCAGCCCCTCCCCCGACTCCTCCGGAATGGGAGCGCGGCCTGTGCGCCCAGCACCGGGCAGCCTGGCCCAGCGAGGGGAGGGAACCACGCCCCTCTCCACGCCCCTCGCCTCTCCCTCCTCTCCCACCAAGAGGCAGGTGGGAGAGGCCCCCGGCCAAGGGCCGAGGATGGCGAGTGGGTTAAACAGCCACGAGGGGGCCTCAGGTAGGAATTCGTGGGCTCACCAAGGGGCAGACGTGGCCGGATTCCAGTTCGTAAATCATCCAGGCTCAGAAGCTGAATCCTGGGCTTTCCTGGTGGCGCAGTGGTGGAGAGTCCGCCTGCCGATGCAGGGGACACGGGTTCAAGCCCCGGTCTGGGAAGATCCCACAAGCCTCGGAGCGGCTGGGCCCGTGAGCCATGGCCGCTGAGCCTGCGCATCCGGAGCCTGTGCTCCGCAACGGGAGAGGCCGCGACAGTGAGAGGCCCACGTACCGTGATGAAGAGTGGCCCCCGCTTGCCGCAACTAGAGAAAGCCCTCACACAGAAACGAAGACCCAACACAGCCAAAAATAAAATAAATAAGTAAATAATAATTAAAAATGAATATCTGCTAAAAAAAAAAAAGCTGAATCCTTTTCAGAAACCCAAATGCTTCTTCTTGTAAGCGAACCAAAGTTTACAATTCTTTCCCTAATAAATCAGTTGGATCGTACTCTTTCTGTGAAATTACTGAAATTACTGAATTACTAAAATGTCTTCAAAATTGCCTCCGACCACGGGGATATCTCCTTCCAGTCCCCTCGCATCCTTATTTCTGACCGGTTTTAATACCCGAGGAACGTTAAGCCAGGAGCAGGCCCGGGGCTCCCACCTCGGCCACCGCCAGGCTGGGGAATCTTGGGAAATCCTCCTCGGCACCCCGGGCCTCCGTGTGTCTCACGTGGGAGAGGAAAGGGCAGACGGTGTCTCTAAGGCTCCTTCAGGCTCTGCCTCGCAGGACCTTCTTATCCGGTTTTTCCAAAGGAGATTAGCCAGGGACGCTGGTGTCTCAGAAGGTCACAGGTGCTCGTGGGAAGAAGGGTTCTAGGATCGAGAGGTCCTTCATGGAAAGACGTCTCTGAGCCTTGACAATGCTAATCCTTGTGATTTTCCAGGAATCAGGGCTGCAGCATTTCTAACGTAAGGGATAAAATCTCACCATTAAAAACACTTTGATAAGACTGGAAAGCTTTAAAGACCCAGAGGCACGAAAGCAAGATGTGGAGATGGCCTTCTGGGACGGAGGGTTCTCCCGACGTCCCCTAGATGGTGGCATAGAGGGGCGGGTACCTGCTCTTCTGCCCTGAGCCAGCCCAGCCCTGGACCTGAGCACTCCCCCGGCTGTGCCCACCTGTCCAGGCAGACCCAGCAGGACGCTCGCAGACCATGGGGAGGTGTCCGAGGCCGCACAGCAAAACAGCCCTGAGTAGAAGGGACCCCGGGCAGGCTGGCGGCCCCTCATCCCATGCTGGCTGGTCACACTTGTCCCAGGCTGCTTCCCCGCAGCCTCTCCTTGGACTTTGCTTGCTTTCGGACTTGCCCCCAGCTCCCTGACTCGGGCCTTCCACACTTCTCTCACCACCTCCAGGGCGCACTGCATCCCGGGCCAGAATCGTGCGGCCATGGAGAATCCAGTGACACAGTTCACATCCTCCCCTCTGGTCCTGCTCTTCAAAGGTGCGAATCGCTCTCCAGACTGGGCTGCAAATGCCCCAAAGAAGGGAACACTGTCCTTTTCTGCATGACGCCCCCAAAGCTGCAGCAGGTACTCAATAGACGCAATCAGTTCACCGGAACAGCCATCAGGACCGCACCGTTTTTCCACGGATGGTATCATTCTTTACAAACACGTTTTGAGCGTGACACGTATGGTCTCCCTCCAACCCTCCCCAGAGAAGCAAGTTCTTGGTTCAGACACAAGTTCAAAGCTAATCTATACCCTCTGACCCCTATAGCTGCCGCTGACTACAGGGCCAGAATTTTTGACTTCATACTCCTTAAACGTTACGAGTTTCTTTCTTAGGCTGTAGCTTCTATCTGAGTTACAAAATGATAACACCAGAGAGGATGGTTCTTACCTATTGAGCCTCTATGACTGCCAAACACTTTACATGAATTAAGCTGTTGAATCTTCCCAACACTTATATAAAGTGGGTACCACTGTGGTTCCCATTTGACAGATGATGAAATGAAGCTGAGGAGGGCTGACTGTTTGACCAGGTCCCACAGCCCATAAGTGGTCCAACAAGGGGACTCAGAGCCACCAGCTGATCAAAAGGAAAGATGGGGGCTTCCCTGGTGGCGCAGTGGTTGAGAGTCCGCCTGCCGATGCAGGGGACACGGGTTTGTGCCCCGGTCCGGGAAGATCCCACATGCCGCGGAGCGGCTGGGCCCGTGAGCCATGGCCGCTGAGCCTGCGCGTCCAGAGCCTGTGATCTGCAATGGGAGAGGCCACAACAGTGAGAGGCCCGCGTACCGCAAAATAAAAGGAAAGATGTAAAAGTGAAATCTTCTTTCCTGGAAAATGAGGCTGCGTCTCTGTGTCCCAGCGGTTTCTGCGTCTGGCTGGTTACCAAAATCAAATAATAATGATGGCGATGATAAAACAACTCCCATTCCTACCCTCAGATATTCTGTTTCCGCAAATCCTAGAGAGGCTCAGGAATCCATATTTTCTCAAGGACGATGGGGTCATTGCAAAGATCCTCCAGGACTGAGAAGCACCCAAGCTGTGCCCCTCTGTCCACAGGCCCTGGGTCCAGCCAGGCAGGTGGCAGACAGGAGGCCCTGGTAAACACCCACCAAACAGCCCCCCAGCGAGCAGGAAAAGGGAAACCGCTAGCCGACATGCCTACCTTTCCCCCATCCCCTCCCCTGTTAGCCCGTGGCCTCAATCCTGGCTGCATGCGAGAATCACCACGAGAACTTAAAAAACTACTGATGCTGGGAGGGCGGGGCGGGGGGGCTGAGGAAGAGGTGGGTTCCGGGGCAGCCATGTCAGCATCTTCAAGGAGATTCCAAGGTGTAGTAGCCCAGGCGCTTGGCTTTTTTAGGATGAAAGACCCTGGCATTCAAGCTGGCCTCAGGAAGCTCCTCTCACACAAACAGAGTGAGCGGGGATGCTGCAGTCTCACCACCCCGCCTTGCCTGCACTGAATTAGGAAGAGGAATAAAACAGGACGTGTCCACACACACTGGAACTCGGGGACACGGTCACCTCTAGGGCCACTGGGAGGTCCATCGTGGGCCTGCTGCCCACGTGGCTGGCGTCCCCGGGGCAGAGGTCGGCTGGGGGGGACCTGGGAGCCAGGAGGGGACGGGACCAGGACAGGACCCACCCCGTGGCCGCAGCCAGCGTGGGCCCAGGACGGTCACCTGCAAGGCTCCCGGAACCCACTTGTCGCTTCCAAATGCCGGGGGGCTCAGGACGGCCTGAGGGATGCCTGCAGGGCAAACTCCAGCACGAGAAGGCCTGCTTCCTCGTCGAGGAAACTGGGGGCCCTGTCCTCACAGCCATCGGGCCAGGGGCAGGGGGAACCCGCGGCCTGGAGTGGGGGAGGGTCCCGGGCCAGGGGCACGACGCCCACGAGTGCCTGAAGCCCTTGGCTGTGAACCCAGGGAGCACATCCCCGTCAGACAAGCCAGCAAGGACAGCCTGAAAGAGAAAGACACCTCCACGGCCATGTGCTTCCTCGTCTCCCTGCTCCCTCCCCTGCCCTGGCTTAATGTGTGTGTGGGCTTTAAGTTTTGTCACGGGTTGGAGTGTGGCAGCGCTTCTATATACAGCCACCTGTTCAAAACAGATCCAGGTATATGCACATTACGTACGTAAGCACGTGCAGGGGTTTGGAGAAATATTTGAATGTAAGGTGTATGAATATGTACGTCATACACGTCTATACATACATATTCACACACACATATCATAGATATATTCACACACACCTATATATCTGTAGAGATAGGCAGACACATATTATACGTATACTCAGACCGAGAAGGAGGAGAGGCCCCGAGCTGCTCGCAGACAGGCAACCTCGCAGAGGGATGTCAAACACCACGCTTCGCGGGGCGCCCGAGGCTCTGCACTGGGAAATGGGGTGCCTGGCGCTTGAACTCTGCGGACGTGACCCCTCAACATCACTCCCTTTGCCTTTCCTCTCGGAAGGCGGACGCGAGCGCCCAGTGTCTCTCGAGGACTCAACATCACAACCACTACAACAGCCCTAGTGAAGCTGCAGTGCCGTCCGCTGTGACAACTTTCGACTCTGTCCTCGGCTTCCTATTTGTCGACATCGTCCTGGCGCGGACACTGTTTCCCTCCCAGCCCAGCCTCGGCCGCCTCTGGACGCTGCGTCCGTCAATACGGCAGCTGTTTCCCAGACTCCCGTCTCCGGACAGTGAGGGTTGGAGGGCATAACACCCAAGAAGCTTGCAAACATAACCGGGGCTGGTTTATTACTGAGTTGTTTGCTTCCAGGTTCTACACGCGACATCTTTCCTCTTATCCTGGGTTATTTCCTCCCAGGAGCTAAGAGAGGACTGCCCCCAAGGCAGCACCCAGGAAACGGTGATAAAGACAAGGCATTCCAAGCCCTTCCCCACCCCTCAGTCCTTCCGTGGACTCATTCGATCTGTGATGAACTGAGTGATTCTGATAAGGGTGTTGGCAAGTTAAAGTTTGCTCTTTCCCCGGAGGATTACGGAATAATGGAGGCAGAGCAAAGCTAAAATGGTGGAATTTCAGCCGTGGGCGTTTACGAGGAAGACAAGTTCCCACGCAAGCAGAAGGAGGCTTCCATGTTGGACCGCAGACCGACGGGGGTATTTTGCACCGTTGTGTGTCTCTGGAACCCCTGCTTCCTCCCCTTCAGGAGGCTGGGGCAGAGCGCCTGGCATCAGGAGTGGGTGACAGTGGGCAGTGGTGGTCCGGGCTGAGAATACTTTGAGAGCAGCTCCAAATACTCCGGTGGGTTGACCTTGGAGGGGAAACAAAACATGGGCCCGGACCCCTCTTGCCCTGTGACCTTCCTCCGGCCTCCTACCCATCCCAGGGCAGGGCTGCAAATGGCCTTGGACTTCTGGAGGGCCCAGAGGGTAAGGAGGCAAGGCCGGTGCCAGGGTTAGTATCACACGACCTGCTCACAGAACCACGACAGAAATGCTGCAGCCACGGTTTGCAGCCAGACCCGTCAGCTTCCTCTGTCTCGAGGGGGAAGATTCCCGGGGCTTCCGCACTTTTCAGGTGGGATTGTCCCCACCGTCATGCCCCCGCCCATCAGCACGGATAAGCACGCGCGCTCCCCCATCACCCGGCAACACTCTCCCTGCTCCCTCGCCATTCCTCCATCTTGCCTCTGAGGGCACGAGTCATCCATTTTCATGGCGCCCGCCGAGCAGCCTCATTCTTCTGCCCACCCTGGCATGTGACACCCCTTCCATCCTGCCTGATGCTCCCATACCGGGGCGGGGGGGATCAAAGCCCCAATCACAGGGATAAAGAAACAACACGTTCACAAGACAAAACAAGGAGAAAGCCCCGTGCGCTCCAGCACGGGAGGTCGGACAGAGGACGCGCTTTGGGGGGCACGGGAGGTCGGACAGAGGACGCGCTTTGGGGGCACGGGAGGTCGGACAGGGGACGCGCTTTGGGGGCACGGGAGGTCGGACAGAGGACGCGCTTTGGGGGCACGGGAGGTCGGACAGGGGACGCGCTTTGGGGGCACGGGAGGTCGGACAGGGGACGCCCTTTGGGGGCACGGGAGGTCGGACAGAGGACGCGCTTTGGGGGCGGGGCGTGGCGGCTGGGACAGACAGCCGGTCCCCGCCACATCCGCCATGGACATGCGGGCGACCCCGCGCGTCTGCAAGATGGGGGTGATGCCGACCCGGGGGTGGCGACCTCAACTCGATCGTGTAACGACTGTAACGGGCCCGGCACTGGGCCTGACGCGTTGCGATCAGTAAGCGGTAGGTGTTGTCGTTATGCTTCACCCTTACCATTCTCAATACCATCTGGACCCAGTCGGCCCCCTCGGTTGAGCCAGGACCATCATTATCAACACACATTCACTGAAGAGTAATTTTTAGGAATTCTGCTAGGTTCTGGGAAAGCAAGGAGATACGAGACAACCCCCTGCCCTGGAAAGAGAAGCCACGCGCCAGACACGTGAGGTGCATCGCACGGGCTGCCAGCCTTCAGAGGATGCTTCCCAGGAGGGGGCTTCTCGGATGACACCTCGGGAGACAGAAGAGGGAGGGGACCGAGATGGGAAGGGGCGTGATGTGAATGAGAAGTGAGGAATTGATTAGCTTGGCCGTACTGGCAATTCTGACAGCAGAGTGACGGCGCACAGGCTTAGGGGGGCTGCTAAGGGCCACCTGCCAGATAAGGGCTTCTAGGAGCCAAAGAAGTTTTTTTAAAAGGGCAAAGGGGGCTGGGAAGATGGCCCTAGCAGAGGCGTGCGTACAGGGCTAGTGGTGGAGGCTCACGCCGGGAGCCAGCTGGGGACCACTGCAGTGATCCAGGCCCCGGAAGACACGGTGGGAGAGGAGACAGGAAGGAGGGCAAGACTGGAGATGCCAGACAGGCCCCCTGGGAAGGGCGAGCCCAGCGATGCTCGCTGGCCACGCAGACCCCACACCTGGGCAGCTGTGACCCGCACACACCCAGTGCCCGCGTGCATGGAGACTGCCGGCCCCCGGCGCTTGGGTTTTCTGCGTGACCGATGGGAAAGTCGCCTTGACCGCTGGTCTGGGTCCCAGCAGCCACCAGAGACACTTCCTGTTATGGGACACGTCACACATTGACTGACGGCACCTCGCCAGCTGGTCTGTGTGACCTCGCCTGCTCGGGGGGCCTAAGCCCCACCCTCGCGGACTGTCTCCCCTTTCCGCTCTCCACTCTGCGATGTGCCCCCCACAGCCCTCAGGGTCAGGCTCCTCCACCCGCTGTGGGCCTCTTCCTCTCTGACTCCCCCTGCCCCCGACACCGCAGGCCCTCTGACCCACCACGGGACCTCCCGACCAGCCTCCCTGCCCCCTCCCAGACCAGACGGCACCCCCCAGTCTCAGCAGGACGGAGCCCGCGCCTCCCGGGACACTCAGGGCCTTCGTGCTCTGGCCCAGCTCCCTCTCCCCGCCCCCCAGCTGCCCACCCAGTGGTCCCCAAACACACAGCCATGGTCACAGTCACGCCAGGGACACAGCCCTCCCCCCCTGCCTGTTACTCTCCTTTCTCTACCCACCGCCAACAACTTTTCTTCTACCTCCTGCTTGCAATCGAGACCCAGATCAGATATGTCCTCTGCGGAACTCCCTCCTTTTCCATCGCGCAAAAGTCCCTCCCTCCATTTTAATTATTAATGCACCTCCGTATTAACACATTATTAACTGGTATTTCAGTCTAAATTACATAAAGACTACAGACATTTAGTTTATGCCTCTGCCTACTGATAGAGCCACACTTCCGTCCGCACATCGCAATCAGAGGAGAGCCACTCGTATTTACAGAAGCTGGTTGCTGACAAGCAAAGTGGTGTTTACCTGTATCAGGAAAGCCACTGTCTGTCCCGCACCTGTGCTGAGCTGGGGCCCATTTCTCTCACTTTTGGTCTTCAGGTGACACGTGAAAAGTAGTGCTGCTTCTCTTTACAACAACCGAGACATGGAAACAACCTAAGTGCCCATCATCGGATGAATGGATAAAGAAGATGTGGTACGTATATACAATGGAATACTACTCAGCCATAAAAAAGAACGAAATAATGTCATTTGCAGCAAAAACAATGGACCCAGAGATTATCATATCAAGTGCAGTAAGTCAGAAAGAGAAAGACAAATACCACGTGATATCACTTATATGTGGAATCTAAAATATGGCACAAATGAACTTATCTATGAAACAGAAACAGACTCACAGACGTAGAGAACAGACTTGTGGTTGCCAAGGGGAGGGGGGCGGGGGAGGGCTGGGTCGGGAGTCTGGGAGGAGCAGATGCAAACGATTATATAGAGAGTGGATAAACAACAAGGTCCTACTGCAGAGCACGGGGAACTATATTCAATATCCTGGGATAAACTATCGTAGAAAAGAATATGAAAAAGAACGTATCTATGCGCATAACTGAATCACTTTGCCGTACAGCAGAAATGAACACAGCATTGTAAATAACCTATACGTCAATTTAAGAAAACGTAGTGCCGTATCCTTGCAAGAGGCCTTCACGGGCACGAAGCTGCCACTTAGCACCTCTGACCGTCCACTGTCGGGACGGATGTGCTGACGGCTGGTCAAATGGACACGTAACCCCAAGCCCTCGGTATCCAGGTGCCCTGTCCACTCCCCTCCAGCCTGAACTGCCTCCCCAGGGCCCCCAAGAAAAACCAAGTAACACGCACAAGTGTCTTTGCCTGAGCACAGCCCAAAAAGGTACAAAGGAGCTGCTGTGGGCAGTGGGATTTCCTGAAGCGCCAAGGGCTTCTCATGCTAACAAATACGCCCGAAAAGAAAAGAAAGGCAGCAACTAGGGAAGCCCCTCGGCAACGCCCTGAACCAGAGCGGGTCCCCCCAGCACTCGGCCTGGGTCCCGCGCTGCCGGCCCAGACGGCGGAACGCGAAGGGGGAAAGGCAGGAGGGGACCCTAAGACACGGGAAACACACGGCACCTGGCCCTTCACCAGGGGCTGCCCCTCGGGGCACAGACTTGGCTACTGGGAGAGGTGGCTTTGCTGAGTCGTGCTGCTGCCACCGGTCACCTCCTCCCGCACGTCCCCTCCCCTGTGCCTCCAGCCCCGTCCCTCCGGCTGGCGTGCGACGGCTCCACCACACCCGGGGCCCTCACCGTGGGCACAGGTCAAGGTCACACGGCTGGTCAGCGCTGCCCCTGAGATGGCGTCCTGACGCTGGGCTGTGCTGTGTGGGCAGGGAGCGCACGAGGTGACGAGGGTCCCGCCCTCCCTCCTGCTCCACCGCAGAGCATCACAGCCACGCCCTCCACGCAGAGAAGGACACGTGCGCCTGCGTGGGATAGAACCGCTCCTCGGAGGTCAGGAGCCACGTCGGACCACGTGTCCCTTCTCTGAGATTCCAGAGGAGGGTGGGCCCGGCTCCTGGGCTCCTGCCCCTCACTCACGTACACCTGCCGTCTCACTCCCGAACCATCGTCTTCCTGAGGAGGAAGCCAGGCCTCCCCAGGGGCCAGCACCAGGGCTGGCACTTAGGGAGCCTAATGGGTGTCTGTCCCCTATTTCCCATCCTGGTGACGCCCACCTGGGGTCTTACTGACTCAGGCTCACGGCAGCCCCAGACCCGGCGTGTCATCAACCCGGCTGAGCAGCGAGAAGCTCAAACAGCCACTGCTTTGCCTTCTCGGTTGGAACCATGCTTCCCGGCCAAAACTCAAAACGAAACGTGGCACGGCTCCCTAGTGTGTATCTCTCTCTCTCCCTCTGGCTCACCGAGGGTTTCTGGAAAGGTCTCTCCCTGTGCGTAGTAAACAGAGGTGACGTTGACGGCGAATGGACGGCTGCAGTGCCTCGGTGACCTTTTCCTCCCTCGATTCTCGGAAGGGACGGCCAGTGGCCTGGGGTGCTCCCCAGAACACGCCCCTTCCAGAGGCCGTCCCTCGGAGGTTGCCTCCGGCTCAGTCACCGCCAAATCCTGTCTCTTCGCTGCAGGAGGTCGCCCTGACAAGTTTTAATAAAACTACACTTACGCCGAACACAAGACTAAACAAAATCTCCGGACCCTAACTAAGATCTCGTTTACATCGCAATCTGAAGCAATCAAAACAGCTGCAAAGCCACTAGTTACCTTCCTTCCCTCCCCCTCCCCTGGGGTCCTGCTCACCAGGGAGCCAGACCCAGGGAAAGCGTTTGGAGTTTGTAGGAAGTCCCGGCGGGCGGTGCAGGGACTCCTCCTCCGTCCTTGGCTGGGCCGGGCTGTGGGGCAGGTAGGCTAGGCCCTCCGACAAATACCCGTCCGGGCTCCGTTTTGATTGTCTTGCCTGGTGTTTCTGGATTTTGAGGCTCCTTCATTAGAAGACTGTTCCATTTCCAAATAGTTTTTTTTTTTTTAAGGTTCAAAGGAAGGAGCTTGTACTGTTCCATTCTAATAAGGGTGACCATTTTCGGGCTTCCTATGAGCCGGACCCACCGCTAGGTGCTTAGATATAATTAGTCCTCGCAACAAGCCTAAGATGTACGAGTTATCACCTCATATGATAAAGGATCCAGGACTCAGCAAGGTTTAGTGACCTGCCCGCATGGTTGGCGGTTGACAGAACCGAGGATTGAAATCCAGGCTACAGAACCCCAAATCCACGCTGTAAACCACCACCGTTTCTCCCCCATAGACGGGCGGACACAGACAACCCATCCGAGAAAGCCAAGGACGAGATCAGACGCGGGAGCAGCCCAGGAGGCCTCCCTACGGCCCAATTATCCCGTGAGCAGTGGCGACAATGCCGGATACTTCAGTCCCGGAGGATCGCCCCTTTCCCTCACGCAGCGGACCCTGTGAAGGGCATGCCTCCTCCAGACCAAGCTGGCGTCCTGTCTGCGCACAGCCTTCATCCTCATCCTCCACGACACCAAGCAGAGCAGCCCTGGTCCAGCAGGAGGGGCCCTGGGCCGAGTGGCCCCAAGCGCATTCCCCAATAGAGCCCAGGCTGAGTCCCTCTGGTCACCTGTCACGGACGGTACAATGAATCAAGTCCCCCCTGCCCTCTGGTCACCTTGCCAGGTCTTCAAGGTTGAGTCAAGAAGTTCCTTGACACAGATCATTTCTTCCCCCCAAAGAGAGCATTTCCTCTGCCTCTGACTAGCGCTTTCTTCTCATTCTTACACCCATCCTCGAGCGCTCCACTCACGGGGCTACCACCCTGCAGGGCTTCCCGGAGGGACCGGCACCACCCCCTCCGGAAACATGCACCTGCCGCCCTGCTGGGCCGGGGACCCCAAAAGGCCGTGTCCAGGCCTCATCCCCCTCCCGGTGCCCCACCCCCTACCATCAGGACATCTGCCGAGGAGCCAGTTGCCGGCCAGAAGGCCCCCTTGCGACGCTGGTTCTGCACCTGCTCACGCTTACCCACCTGCAGACTGCAGCTCTGCCGTACCAGCTAAAACGTTACCCCCTCAGAGCGAGAGCAGCCGGCCGCCAGCGCCCGAGAACGCCGCCTGCCTCGGCTGCCTGTTTGCAAAGGTGACACGATGAGGGAGATCAAAGCAGTACTGAGGTGGGAGCCAGGAAAGCAGCTGGCGCCCGATCTTCATCGCTGACTAGCTGCACCGCTTTGGACCGTTTCCTTAACTTCTCTGGCTCCAGCGTCTTCCCGTTTAAAGTGGGAGGCTTGGGGACTCCCCTGGCGGTCCAGTGGTTAAGATTCCATGCTTCCAATGCAAGGGGCGCAGGTCTGCTCCCTGGTTGGGGAACTAAGATCCTACATGCCGTGCGGCGTGGCCAAAAAAAAAAAAAAAAAAAAAGTGGGAGGCTCGGGCCAGGTGACCCTTCAAATGCGAATATCTGGAGTCTTTGTGACACAAAACTCCTCTTCTCAGGACAGTAATTCAGCCAGGTGGGTGCGAGCCTGGGAACGGCAAAGCAGGGAGGCGGGTCTTTTTTTTTTTTTTTTGCGGTACGCGGGCCTCTCACTGTTGTGGCCTCTCCCATCGCGGAGCAGAGGCTCCGGACGCGCATGCTCAGGGGCCATGGCTCACGGGCCCAGCCGCTCCGCGGCACGTGGGATCTTCCCGGACCGGGGCACGAACCCGCGTCCCCTGCATCGGCAGGTGGACTCTCAACCACTGCGCCACCAGGGAAGCCCAAGGCGGGTCTTTTGTAAGCAAAAAAATAAATGCAACAGAATACCTGGGTTTGATCACCTAGGACCCGGAAAAGTCACTGCATATCTGGGCGTCCCTGGTTTGCACTGCATGCCTGGCCCCATAGTGTACAATGGCGGCCTGCTTCTGTCCGTGTCCTCCAATGGCACAGTGACCTCAGGGGCCGGGCCATGTCTCTCCCCACAAGGACGCCCTGCACCAGTGCACGGCGGACATGAGCGAACCCCTGCTGCTCGTTACAGAGCTGAGTCCTGAAGCTACCAGAGCCCGGGCGGCAAGCACACACTTCACAGACTCTGCGCCTCTTCTCCATCCCTTTTCTGGAGATTTCTACAGCAAAGGTTTCGAAGGGGGCCTTTGCCGCCTGGAGATGGTGCCTCCCCTCTCCTGGCCCACCCCTTCCAGGCTCCAGCAAATGGGGTGCCCGGTGGGCCAGCGGGCCTCAGGCTGTCCTCCCCACAGCTCCGTTCTCCGCCTGAGCGCCCGCGTCCCACCCCTGCAGCCCCTGCACCCCCACTGCGATGCCTGAGAGGAGGCCTTGGCTGCCCCAGCTCTGCTCTCCACCGCGTGTCTCCCCGCTGGGCTGCCTTTGCTGCATAACTGACCCAAGGCCTCCGATGTCAGTGAGCCCCCGTGCTTCCCCTCCGTCCGCCCTGATAAAGGAAACCTCTCCCCTGGCCGGGCAGCCTGAGCTTGGCATTCGCATCCTCCCAGGCAGGCTGAGCCTCACAGGCAGGCTCCCACACGTGTTGCCCTGCTGCTCCCGTTGTCACCCTCGGGTCACACACGCACACTGGCTGCTGGAGCGGCCGCCCGGCCCACGAGGCTGCCCCACAGAATCCGCTGACTGGGGCCGCCAGGCCACGGGGCCACTCACAGTGCGGACACCTGAGCGCGGGGCAGGGAGGGGTCCTGGGGAGACCAGGCCAGGGAGACTCAGTCCCTCCAAGGACACGACACACAGAACACGAGGGCAGGCTCTCAGCCTGGCACCCAAAGTGGGCAGAAGGGGCCCGTTCCGAGGCCTCGGCAAATGCAGAGCCCGTCAAGGAGCACAGCCCGGGGCCCGAGGGCTGAAGGAGGAGGACGCAACTGCAGACCCACTCGGCGGGGGCGGGGATGGCGGGCACGGCCTGCATGCACCCGGCTACCCCAGAGCAGCCGACTGTGTCTCTGGGTCCCGGGGCCACTGGGTGATTTGTTCCTGGTCCACACGGGAACCTCGAACCTCCAGAGCGAGGTACACAGTCCATCCTCACGACTCGGCAAGACATGATCAGACCTCAGGGAGAAGCTGGCTAGAGGGGAAGGAGGCTCCGGGCAGAAGGCATTCTCATCGGCCACGTCCTGCACATTCACGTCCAAGGGGCAGGGCTGGGGGTGGACCTTCACCTCACTTCTCAGGACAAGGGCGACCACCGTGCCCCGGGCAGGGCTGCGCTCCCCTTGGCGGCTCAGGGGTCAGAGGCCCCCCAAAGCCTCCTCCACCTCCACGTGGCCCCTGGTATAGGCTGAGCAGTGAAGCAGGGACCCCACGGGCGGAAGCAGCTTTTAGCCGTGGCTGCACCTCAGAACCACCTGGGGAGTCTGAAAAAAGCCTGATGCCTGGTCACACCCACAGAGAGGCCGAGTCGTCTCTGAGACCACAGTGTGATTCTCTGAGCGTGGTCCCAGACTGGCAGCGTCAGCAGCATCTGGGAACTTGTTAGAAATGCAAAATCTCACGCCCCATTCCGGAGCCACTGAGGCTCTGGGGGTGGGCCCAGGAATCTGTGTTTTCACCTGTCTTCCAGGTGAGTCTGACGCCCATTCCATCTGGGTCTAAATTAGCCTGTAGTGTCCAGTTTTTGTTGTTTTCGTGAATCCCAGGTGATTCTGATGTGTGGCCACCGATGAGAATAATTAAAGAATCACGTGGCCCCTCCCAGTGGTGCACGAGTCCTTTACCCAGAAGCACGGAATTGGAGGTAGGTTGTCACGGACAAGACCACGTCCAGACCATGCAGGCTGCAGCTGGACTTCAGGGCGCTGATCTCAACACTACACCTGCTTACGTAACCACTCATGGCCACGCCGTTCCTCTGGGATTAACCTCGAGGACGCTGGTCACTGGTCCAGCGACACGGCAGGCAGGCGCGTGTGGGGACCACGGTCGACATGGGCAGGGGTGACCCCGTGCTGCCTACAACCCTCCCCTCACGGGAGCTCATGCGAGGAGGGCACTCATCCCCGGCAGCACCCCTCTAGAACAGTCCCTGGAAAGAAGCTGGAGAGAAGGGGTTAAGAATCCCAGGAGCCCACAGGCAGGAAAGAAAGGCTACCACGTAAGGAGCCTGAACGGCCCACAGACCCTCTGCCAACCGGGGGCAGGCACATCTGGGCCCCGGGAGCCCCGCTACGCAGGGCTGACCGTGGTCCAGCCCAGGCACAGGGCACCCGTATTTCTTACACAAGCCCCCACCCATGGACTTTGGATTGTATTGCCCAAAAACGAGAATAAAAATCTGTTTAAAATTCCACTGGGGTTCCAGTATGCTTGGAGTAGGTAAGTCTGCTACCAGTTACTGTCCCGGCCAAGGTCAGGTCAGCACCTGAGACACATTCTTTTGGAAAAGTGACGAATTCCGCTATCCTGTGATGACTGTCACTCAGTAAGAAAAACAACAGACTTGTGAGAATGATCCCCCGCCTCCCTCTCTCTGCCCCGAGAGGACAGCCATCTGTAAGAGCCCAAGCGAACGCCTCAGTTACATCAGGCGCTCTCCTCTCACCTCCACTTGCCTCCTGCCGTCCAGGGCAGGGACCAACGGCCGGCACATCACCCATGTCCGTCAACACGGGCCGCTGCGGGGGCCTCCCAAGCCTGGTCTTCCCCGGCCAGAGGAGCCCCGAGGCTGGGGTACAGCGGAGCAGCTGGTCCCGGGTCGCAGGCCCCCTCCCCACTGTGTCTTCCCCCCACCCCACCCCCGGGCCAAGGGCTGCTCCGCGGGCATGTGTCCTGCAGACGCGGGCCCTGGGATCTGGTGTCCTGCTAAGGCAGGCTCGCCTCTGCTTGCTCCTCCCCAGAAGAATCGCATTCGAGGAACTCCAGCCTCTGGGACGTTTCCCCACGTTCCTTTGTTAAAGATGATCCCCAGAGGGTCAAGTTCTGGCTCCCGAATCCCTTCTCGTGTAAGGGATGTTTCTAAGGGAGTTTTGACATTAGCTCTAAATGGAAAGACGAGGTTCAAAGTGCTTTGCAAAGAAAAGGACAGGACAGAAGTGGCCGGACGCAAGGGATGGGGATTCCGGGCGAGGTCACTGTGTCCATTCCAGTACCTCCAGCAAGATCCCACGGTCCACACGAGCCGAGTGAGAACACGGGCAAAAGGCCCGGGACGCCCGACTTTAACTCCTTAGAGTTCAGCCCCGGGGAACCTCTCAAGGCCCAGGACGCCCTACTTCAACTCCTTAAGAGTTCAGCCCCGGGGAACCTCTCTGGGCCTCTCAGCCTCCTCCCCTGTGACCCTGTGAAGTGGAGGCTGGACTAAGGTCTCTAGGGTGACCTCCGACCCTAAAAGGCGGCAACTCCACATATTTCAGTCTGAAAAGCTGTGCATCTTAAAAGCACTTGCCCACCTCCGGTGGAAACTGACGGAAGTCCACCAGCGGTGAGGTTTTCCTTGGACTTTTAACTTTTACCCCTAATAGGACCCCCCTCCGTGCCCCCAAAATAGCCCCTGGCAGGCAGCCATGATCTCTGAGCTGGCAGCGGGTTGGGAGCAGGGAGCAGGGAACCCTCAGGTAGAGACGGGGTTTGGGGGGCTGGGGGCAGAGGGCTGGAACTCAGAGAGAACAACGGTCTACAAGTCAGCTTGGGGTGACGCCAGCTCTTTCCAGAAGAACTGGGTCAGCTCCTGGGGGTAAGGAGGAACCCAAAGAGGGTTCCAGAGAACAGGCTCTGGGTTCCCAGCACGGGAAGGAGGGGGTCCCCTCCACGCCATGGGCTCCCCACTGCAGCCGCACCATCACGAGTGGCTCCGGCCCTGCGCCCTCTGGGACGGTCTGCTGCATCTGCTGATTCCTGGGCCCTCCCTCCCGTGCAGCATCTGCTCCAGGGCCGCCTTTGAGTGCCTGCTCTGATGACACAGGGTGCAGTTCAGAGCTGTGAGGTCTGTCTGCTCTCCTGAGCCCTCACGACCCACGTGACCCAAGGAGGGGGGAGTTCCTGCTAGGGAAGCGGTCAGTTTCGAGAGCGGGGACATGGTCTGGGAGACGTGCGGCTCCAGCCTGTGGTGGTCCCCGCTCCTCCCCCCGGGAAGAAGCATCTGGCAGGCCCGTCCCATCCAGCCCCCTGTCCCTGCAGAGAGGTGGAGGGAAGCAAGGGGATCCGCGGGGCCCGGCCGCCCTGTGGCTGGCTGCCAGGAAGGTGGCGGGGCGGGGGCCAGGGGCACCGAGAAAAGTGAAGTCTGGGGGTCACCAGTGGAAGTGCATTATCCCTGCCACCTCCTGTTGGGCAAGGCTGGCCGAGAGCCTCGTAGCTCCGGGCCAGGGCAGCCATCTGGTCCAACTGCCATCAGTTGGGCTCCAAGCAAAGCGAGGACCCCTGGGGAGCAAGGCCGAGTTACCGTAAATCAGACACGATAACCACACAGTAAACGCTCACATGTGGACGCGGCTCACAGCGGACACGGCACTCGCCCAGATCCCTCCCGTCTCTTCCTTTCTGATCCTGGGAGGAAGACCCGTCTAGGCAGTTCCTCTCCTAAAAGCCTGCAGCACAGAGCGGGCAGCGAGCCCGACGGGGAGAGGGCAGAGCGGCTCCACCGGGGCCCCGGCCCCCGCCCCAGCCTCTCCCCTAGTCAGCTCTTATTCATTCCGTCTTGCCAGTGGCCTCTTGTGTAACTGAAACCGCAAGAAACTTTTTGTTTGGCTTTTAATTCAGAAGAAATTCCAGTAAATCAATTCCCGCTACTTAAAAAAAAAATTCCAGAGCCCAGCTCTGGAGAACTCAGCTCCCACCTCCCCCGCACCCCCCAATATGGGCTCTTGCTCGCCCTCCCTCCCTCCTGACTCCCTGCCTGGGAGGTTCAAGCATCTGAGTCCAAGGCCTTGCACAGCCGCCCAAGGGTCCCCGCACCCCCGAAGGCCAGGCTGGGACGGTGCCACATTCCTGCTTCACAGCTGGAGCCAAGCGAGTTAGGAGCTGTTGAAAGATTAGCTTGGCTGGTCTCTGCTCTCGCTTGGGTACGCTGCTCACTTTTGTCTTCAGCAGGCAGGGCCCGGGGGAGGCAGGGGTGAGGTCTGCAGGCCTCCAGGTCCCCTGCCCGGAGACACAGGGGACCCGCCCGGCCTCCCGCCCCAACAGGTCAGTAACCAGGATCTGCCTACATCCTCACACAGAGCCGCTCGCCCTGGTGAGTCAGGAAGAAGGCCTTGACTTTGCATGTCCTGGGCCCTTTCTATTCAAAGTGGGATCCCCTGGAAGCTTGTTTAAAAAGCAGCACTGTGTGTGGAGAAAAGAGAACCTTCCTACACCGTTGGTGGGAATGTATATCGGTACATCCACTATGGAGAACAGTACGGAGGTTCCTTAGATAACTAAAAATAGAGCTACCATATGACCCAGCAATCCCACTCCTGGGCATATACCCTGAGAGAACTCTAATTTGGAAAGATACATGCACCCCAATGTTCATAGCAGCACTATTTACAATAGCCAAGATGTGGAAGCAACCTAAATGTCCATCGACAGAGGAATGGGTAAAGAAGATGTGGTGCATATAGACAATGGAATATTACTCAGCCATAAAAAGGAATGAAATAATACCATTTGCAGCAACATGAATGGACCTACAGACTTAATAAGTGAAGTAAGTCAGAAAGAGAAAGACAAATACCATATGATATCACTTATATGTGGAATCTAGAAAAAGTGATACAAATGAACTTATTTACAACACAGAAATAGACTCACAGCAATAGAAAACAAGTCTATGATTACCAAAGTGGAAAGGGGGGAGGAATAAATTAGGAGATTGGGATGAACAGATACACACTACTATATAGAAAATAGATAACCAACAAGGACCTACTGTATAGCACAGGAAAGTATACTCATTATTGTGTAATAATCTATAATGGAAAAGAATCTGAAACTGTACACCTGAAACTGACACAATATCGTAAATCAACATTTAAATATTTTTTTTTTAAAAAAAAGGAAGAGGAGGGCTTCCCTGGGGGCGCAGTGGTTGAGAGTCCGCCTGCCGATGCAGGGGACGTGGGTTCGTGCCCCGGTCTGGGAAGATCCCACATGCCGCAGAGCGGCTGGGCCCGTGAGCCATGGCCCACACGCGTCCGGAGCCTGTGCTCCGCAACGGGAGAGGCCACAACAGTGAGAGGCCCGCGTACCGCAAAAAAAAAAAAAAAAGGGAAGAGGATTCGGAAAAAAAAAAAAAAAAGCAGCACCTTGGATCCTCATCCTGGATGTACTGGAACAGAATCTGCATTTTAACAAAGTGCCACTTGTTCAGCTGGGCACACTGCACCCACGTGAGGCAGCAGCGTAATGAGAGGGTGTGCTGGGGACATTCCAGGTCAGCAGACACCGCTGGCTGCCTGCCACGTGCCGGGCACTGTGCTTGGTGCAGAGTCCCGGCCCCAGTGACCACGCTCAGCCCAGCGCACGCGCTGGCCGTCCCTGGGGGCGGCTGCGGATCCAGTGAAGCAGGTCCACCGGTCCCGCGTGGAGAGGAAAGCTCCCATTGGTCCCAAGTCCGCCTTGTGACATCAGAGTCCACGGCTGCATTTTCAGTAGAGCCCGAGCTGGTGGTTTGCTACCCACACTCTCTCCGTCTGCCTTCTCTTCCGTCCCTGTCCCCGGGGAAGGCTGAGAATCGCAGCTACCTCGTCAGCCGGCCTTGCAGCCAGTGGTAAGCAGCCCACTGGATCCCGGCAAAGAGATGAAGGAAAAGCAGCCTGGTCCCTCGCCCTCGACATGCAGCTTCCAGAAGCACTGACACACCCTGGGAGCTCCGTCCACGGGCAGAAGCTCAGGGTCCACCCCAGATCTACAGCGTCCGAATCTGTTTTAGCAAAATCCCTGGGTGATACTTACGCATATTCAATTCAAGAGGTGTTACCTCGGAGGGTGGGGAGGGCTGCCCTGGGAAAGCCTCTGTTTCCCGTTAAAAGGGGCAGAGAGTGTCGTTGGCACCACGCCTCCCTCACCCCCCTGCCTTGAACTCAGGTGTGATGCCTGGGTCTGCATCAACCATCAGCAAAAATGAGAAGAGGAGCTGAGTACAAACAGGCTGGAGAGGAAGCAGGAAGTGGGTCCTCAGGGGCACCGTGAGCTTCGGGACCAGCCCTCAGGCTATTCCAGGCTTCCTGAGTGTCCTGTTAACTTCAAGCTGAGAACATTCCTAATTAACACGTGCCCTAAGGTCTGAGCACAAGGAAGGGTCTACAAGCAGCTGGCCAAGCCCGAGGGCTGAATCTCCCCCGAGAGCCGCCTGTCCCCCTGCTCCCCCCTTGGGGCCGGCAGGGAGTGGGTGGACCCCCACTTCTGACAGCTCACTCAGTGGGCTCGGCCAGCCCTGACACTGCACACAGGTGCAGGGCACACCTGCTCCTCGTCCTCCTGAGCTCCTGTGCGCAGCCATGTGGAAGAGGCGGTCATGTGACCTACCCTTGGGGTCAGCGCCCCAGGACCTTCAGGGTGGCCCGAGTTCCCACAGGTGTTTTTCTGAGTCTCAGTTTCTGCGGAGCTGCCAGTCCCCCCGCCTGCTTCCTCAGACAGGCGCCCCAGGCTTTCTCGGTGGGGGAAATCCAAGCACCAAGCTCCACAACCCAGGGAGGCATCAGGTCAGCTGGCACCTTTGGGCTCACAGGACTGTCCTTCCTTTGCAGACAGGAAGGGAGGAGAAGCGGGAGAAACTGGACGCATCCTATTGCAGCCTCCAAAGAGTGATGTCAAACCAAGTCCACCGACTCCAGAAACGTCACCCTTGGATTCCCTCCCCCAGAATCTCCACCAGGAGTCTGGCTTCAGCGACGGAGGGCGACGTCTCAGCCTGCAGAACACGGATTGGAGAGTTCTGGGTTGGTTTTCACATAACCACCATTATCAGATTATCGGGTAAATCCAGCTAGGTCCTTCTAAAGGAAGGCGGGAGGGTGGGCAGGGAGGAGTGTGGGTGGGCAAGGAGGTGAGGAGGGAGGAAGGAAGGAAAGCAGAGAGATCTAGACTTTGACCTTCTCCCGGATATCTGCAGCTCTTCAGACGGATTACTCCCAAATCACTGAGAGGACTGTGATTCGTCCATGCAATGGGATGCTTCTTGGTAATAAGAAGGAATGAGAAGCAGGTTCAGGCAGTCACACTGAAGACTTGGGAGAGCATCATGCAAAGCTGAAAGAAGCCAGACTAAAAGGCTACGCACTGAACGATCCATTTATACGATATTCTGGGAAAAGCAGAGCTATAGGGACGGAAACCAGATCCGCGGTTGCCAGGTGCCGGGGGGGAGGGGCAGACTTAACTATAAAGAGGCAGAGGATGCTTCGGGGGACGAGGGAAGTGCTTCCTCTCTGGGTTGCAATAGTGGTCATATGATTACAGAAATATGACAAGATTCACAGGCCTGAAGACTTCTGCTTCTGGACAAGATGGGTTACAGGGACCAGACCTACCCTCTTGCCATGAACACCCAAAACCAAAACCAAAGTAGAAAAAATGGTTGAAGCAACAATTTTCCAGACCCCGGACATCAAGCAACAAAGGACAATCCCTGAGACACGGAAAACCCACCAGGTGGACCCTGTGACCGCTCCCCTGCCGCCTTGTTAAGAGTTTTCAGGCCACGACATACACAGGGGACCTGGGTGGGGTCTGGCAGACGACTGAAGAGATGGAGCTGAGAGTCTGAGGAGACAGAGGCAGTCGGACCTCGAGGATGGACCACTGGACAGGAAAGAGCTGCCCTGCAGAGGGTCCCCTCGGGTGACGGATGCACGTGAGTGAGGGGGCCCCTTGGGGCCGAGAGCAGAACCGGGAAACAAATCACCACAACCTTAATGGTTAAAACACTCCACACTTATTACCCCGCGGTGTCTGTGGGTCAGGAGTCCAGGCACGGCACGGCCGGGCCCTCCGTCCACTCTCACAGGCTGTACTCGAGGTGTCAGCCTGGGTGCAACGTCATCTGGAGAAGCATCTGTTCCAAGCCCGATCTGACAGAAGGCAGGATCTGTTCTGCGTGGCTGCAGAAAGCCTGGGCTCTAGAGGCTGCCTGGCACACAGACCCTCCAGCACAGCCGCTTGCTTCCCCAGGCCCCTGGGAGGCCTTCCAGCTCCGGGTAGCTAAAGTGGAGTCTTACATACCGTAACCTGATCACGCAAGTGACATCCCATCACCTTTCGTATAACGTAACCTGGTCACGGAAAAGGCCTCCGTTACTTTGTCATAGTTCATTGGTTAGAAACAGGTCACAGGTTCTACTCACACTCAAGGGGAGGGGGCTACACAAAGGCCTGAACAAGCAGAGGCAGGGGGTCACCTTAGGGTCCTTCTGCCACAGACCCCTCCAAGAGGATTACAGGGAACAGTACCCCATACACACAGAGAGCTGGGAACGCTGCCCATGAACCAGACTTTAAAAACTCATGATCCACACGGCGGAGGACCCCAGGGGCCTGGCCTCAGTCACGGGGAGTATTTATTCCTACACTAAATGCTATACAGATTCTGCCTAACAAAGTTTATACGCAAGACAAAAAAGGACCAAACTGCTTCCAAGTAGCTTAACTGAGTCCCAAATTAAGTTTGAGAATATTTATAAAACTATTTTGAATTAACTGAATTTAAAAGAATTCAGGGGCTTCCCTGGTGGCGCAGTGGTTGGGAGTCCACCTGCCAATGCAGGGGACGCGGGTTTGTGCCCCAGTCAGGGAGGATCCCGCATGCCACAGAGCGGCTGGGCCCGTGAGCCATGGCCACTGAGCCTGCGTGTCCGGAGCCTGTGCTCCGCGACGGGAGAGGCCACAACAGTGAGAGGCCCGCGTACCACAAAACAACAACAACAAAAAAAAGAATTCAGAATTATTCAAGGTAAAATTTGCAATGTCTGGCATCCAGTGCAAGAGAGCAGGAAAATGCAACTCAGAGTGAGGATAAAAATCAATCTAAATTGACCCAGAATCACACAGATGTTAGAATTAGCAGACAAGGATATTACATCTGTAGTCATAACTGTATTCCATAAGGTCAAAATTTAAGCAGAGACATGGAAAGTATTTAAAAGACCCAAAAAGTCCTTCTAGAGATGAAAACTACAATGTCTGAGATAAAAAAAAATACACTGGTTAGGATTAACATCAGATTATGCACGGCAAAAAAAAAATTAGTAAACTTTGAAGATATAATAATAGAAACTAACCGAAATGAAAGACAGATTCAAAAAACAAAAGAAAAAGAAAAGAGCGTGAGTGAGCTGTGTGAAAACTTCAAGTAATTTAATATATGTACAGTTAGAATTCCCACAGGAATAGGGAAGTGGGAGATACTGAAAAGAAATTTATAGAATCAACAGCCAAAACTTTACCAAATTTAATTTTGAAAGTCTAAACTCACAGATTCAAGAAGTTCAGTGAAAATCAAGCATAAGAAGTATATTAAAAAAATGTACACACCAAGGCACATCATAATCAAATCGCTCAAAACCAGTGATAAAGAGAAAACATTAAAAGCTGCTGGAGCATAGACATGTTTATGTGGAGAAACAGAGGCACGGTTGACAGCAGATATCTCGTGGGAAACGATGTAAGCAAGAGGACAGTGGAAGGACAGCTCAAAAATTACTGAAAGAACGTCAACCTAGAATTCTATACTAAGTCAAAATATCTCTCAGAAATAAAGGTGAAAAAGAGAGACTTTCTTCAGACGTAGGAAAGTCAAAAGATTTCATTACCAGATACCTTCACTACAAGAACTGTTAAAGGACGTCCTTAAAGCGGAAGGAAAATGATACGAGATGGAAATGTGGGTCTACATAAAGAACTAAGAGCACCAGAAATGTACATGTGGTGTTCCTTTAAGAGACTATTTAAACAAAGGTAACAGCAATGTATCACGAGCAAACATTATAAACAATGTATACGTTTACAACAAATGACAGCAATAGCATAAAGGCCGTGAAGGAAGAAACGTAAGCAGACTATTATTGTAAGGTTCCTATACTACACGTCAAGTCCTAAAATAACACTTGAAGGTAGACTGGGAGGAATTAAGAACGTATACGATGGGCCCTAAAGCAACCATTAAAATGACAAAACGAAGAATTTTAACTTGTAAGCCAACAAAAGAGATTAAACAGAATAAAATAAAGTATATGAGTATTGTTTTTCCAGAAGAAGGCAGAAAAGGACAAGGAAACAAAGAACATATGGGACTAACAGAAAACAACGGCAAGATGATGAACTTAAATCTAGTGTCATATGTCAATGATCATATTAAATAAAAATGATCTGAACACCCCAATTAGAACTCAGAGACCATCAGACTGGATAAAACAGCACGACCCAACGACATGCTGCTTTCACAAGAAATGTGTTTCAAATACAAAGACACAAATGGGTTAAAAGTCAAAGAATGAAAAAAGCTATACAATACTAACATGAATCAAAAGAAAACCAAAGAAGCTATATTAATATCAGGCAACTCAGAGCCCAGAGCAAAAAATTCACCAGGGAGAAAGAAGGTTTTCTTCATAACAACAAGGGGGTCAGTTCTTCCAGGGCATGTAACAGTCATAATGTTTACGCACCTTTAACAGAGCTTCAAAATACATGAAGCAAAAATATTTTTTGTTTTTAGAAATTGGCAAGCTGATTCTAAAATTCATATGGAAATGCAAAAGACCTAGAATAATCCAAACAACTTTGATAAAAGAAGAACAAAGTTACCCTTCGGGTAACCAACATACTTGATTTCAAGACTTACTGTAAAGCTATAGTAATCAAAACAGTGTGCTCTTGGTGTAAAGACAAACGGGTCCATAAAACAGAATAGAGGAGCCAGAAACAGGTCCACACATAGATGGAAACTGGTTTCTGACAAAGATAAGAGAGAGGAGACAAGTCAAAGACTGAGAGAAAATAGTTGCAAAGCACGTATCTACTCAAGAACTAGTACCTGGAATATACAAAGATTTCTCAAAATGCAGCATTAGGAAAACAACTCAATTGTAAAATGGGCAAAAGTTATGAACGGACACTTCACCAAAGAAGATACAAGTCTGGCAGGTAAGCACACGAAAGGTACTCGATGTCATTAGCTGTTAGGAAAATGCAAGTTGGAAATGCAACGAGATACCACTGTGTACCTATCACAGGAGCTAAAATGACAAACACTGAGCACACCAGCGTTGGTGGTGGGGTGGAGGGACTGAGACCTTCAAACGCTGCTGATGGGGTGTAAAACGGAAGAGCCGCCTTTTCTTTATCGAAGTAGAGGTGATGTACGATGTTGTGTTCATTTCTGCTGTACAGCAAAGTGATTCAGTTATACGTGTACCTACATTCTTTTTTCATATTCTTTTCCATGATGGTTTATCATAGGATATTGAATATAGTTCTGTGCCAGAGAGTAGGACCCTGTTGTTTATCCATTCTATATAGAAAAGCTTACATCTGCTCACCTCAGCCTCCCCCTCCATCCTCCCCCAAGCTCCTCCCCCCCGGCAACCACCAGTCTGGAAGAGCCACTTTGGAGATCAGCTCGGCTACTTCTTCCAAAGTGAAACATGCATCTACCGCCCGCCGAAATCACTCTATTCCTAAGTATTTACCCAAGAGAAAAGAAAGCATGTGCCCAGACAAAGACTAGCACACAAACTTCCACAGTGACTTTTTACTTAAAGAGCCCAGGACCGGAAACAGCCCAGATGCCCATCAACAGGGGAACACACTCTGGTCTATTCGTAAGACGGCACAGCCTCAGCAGTAAAGAGAATGACCTGTCCATACGCCCGACAGCATCCACGAGCTCAAGGTGGTTATCCTGAACGAGAGAAGTCAGCCAGAAAGTACAAACACGACAAGATTCCATTTATATCAAACTATGGAAAGCGTAAATCCACAGTGACAGAGAGAGAGGGGAGGTGGGGAGGGCAGAGCCGGAGGGGTCACCCAGGGGCGTGAGGAGGCTTCTGTGGGCGACAGCTGTGCTCACCCTCTTGACGCTGGTGATGCTTTCATGGGTCTACTCACAGGTCAAAACTTTCCAAAGTACGCGCTTGAACTATGTGGTCTGTTGTGTGTAAGCGATACGTCAATAAACCCATTTTAAAAAATTCATGGAGTGTAGACCTAGAACAGGAGAATTTTACCGTATGAAAATGATACCTCAGTAAACAAAGACATCTTGAAAAATTAATGGTGGATATAAAACCAGGAGAAAACATCTGGCTTCTGGTGACTCCGCCCATTGCTCTGTTCCCCTAGAATTTAAAATGGGGTGCAGTTCTGAGCCCTGTGTGGACAGCACCAGCTGCCGGGACAGAGTTCCTGGAATCCACCCCCAGGCTGGGCCTTGCTGAGGGCCTTGACCGCCAGGCATCCGTGCCCCCAGGAGAAATAATAATAGTCACAGCATCTCACGGGGTGTTGGGAGAACCACCCGGCCTCAAGTGTACTCGAATGTCAGTCTAGCATCAGCTGAGGGCGTGGCCTCTGATAGGAAAGCTCAATGCTATCGTTCTTCCGGGAACTGCAGCCCCTGTGACGTGCGGACAAGCGTGCAGGCTGAGGGAGGGCGCAGGGTGTATATTCTCCGGGTGAGGCCACTGGGCAACCAGAGCGTATATATCAGGCTTTCTCTGGTCTCGCTGGCTAAACTTGCCCTTCGCACGTCGCAAACATCTCCTTCTCTCTCTGAGCGTCTCCTAATGAAAACTGTCCTGTTGGGAAGCCCATTCTTCCATCGTCCGGGTCTCTGCTTTCAATTACTCTGACAAACGTATCCACGCTTGGGTGCAGAGCTGGGAATGTCTTCATCAATTTACCGGCCTGGTAACAGGAATCTTAACTGCTTTCTCAGTGTATCCCATGGGGCCCTAACGGCGCTGGAGAGACGTCTGAGGGCCTCCCTGGAGAACTGGGGAAGCCGAACAGGTAAACTCTGGGCCTTCCATCCATCCCTCCACAGACCACTGAACCGAAGCACCCCCGCCCTTTTCTGTCCTGTGGAAGGGTTTCTTAGAAGAAAGGGTTCTTTGGCAATAAACGTTTGCTAATCCCCAACGTGCTCCAAAAGGCAGTGCTAAAGGCAGAACCCCAGGGAGGAAAGGGCACGTGCCCCAAACCCCAGCACCCGGGCAGCGTCTACTTCTATCCTGAAACCGACCAGCCCCCTATTGGATAGAATGCCACGGAGATCCGGGTTCCTGTCTCAGAACTGCTGGCGACCAGCTGAGCGCCAAGCAGACCCCTGCGCTCCCCCAAGGCCTCAGCTTTCTCCTCTGAATAATGAACCCAAGGACCTCAGAGATTCCTTCTGGCTCTAAAACTCTTGCTTCCGGAGTGTTCACTACGGCAGCCCTCTCCCGAGCGCCCATCCAGCAAGGTACCAAGCATCTCACCGTCTACAGGGCAGCTCCCTCGCCATCTCACAGTCTACACTGCCTGCCCCCTCTCCTCCACCTAAGCTTCCGTGGCAACGTGGCGGCTCCCTTCTCCTGGCCTGACCTGAGAGAAAGGCTGCTACATGGCTGGAGTAAGACAGCAAGCTTTGCACGCACAGCGTGCAGTGGGTCCGTGGGCAGAGGGGTGTCAGGCCCCGTTCTCTGGGTACCATGGACAAAAGCTCTGGGAGTGGGTCCAGGCACCTGCAAGCAGATGGAGGTGGCAGGTCAAGGGTGGATCTGGGCCCATGGGGGCTTCGGGCTGGGATGGAACAGATGGGGAGCCGCCCGTGGGCTGGAGGAGAGGGTGGGAGTCTGGGTGGAAGCCGGGGCAGATGAGTCTAGGGACAACTGTGCGGGCGTGAACCTTCTGGGAGGTGGCAGCCTGCAAGACACTCTCCTCTCGGGGTCCTGGTGAGAAGCCAGGGGACGGACAGACATACAGGCGCACAGCTATCCTCTCCCCCTGCCCCGACACACAGAAGGGGACACACACTGGGAAAAGGAGAGGAAAGTCACCTTTGCTGGGCCTACACTGCCTCTGCCGACTGCTAGCTAGTGGGACCACGATTACACACCAAAGGCACAGCAGCAACTAATTTCCAAGAAGATCAAAATAAATCAGCAAACAAAACCATCCTGACAGCAGAGAAACGTGGCAACGTGCTGAGGTAATTACAGTCTTTTCCCCCTTGTTCCATCGCGTTCCTGCTGCCACTGGCGCAGGAGCTGAATCCCAGCTGTCACTCCCTGTCAAGGGGCCCAGGCAGGCTGAAGGCACCATGCTGGGGCCGGAATGCCACCAGCATGCCGCTGCCTGGGGACCCACGTCTTGCAACAGAGACATCAGTCCCATGCCTGGCACTGGGGACCGAGGGAGCGTGTCCCAGCCCAGCCAGGAGCCCTCGTGCCGGCCAGCTCTGGACTCCTCCCCCCTCCCCTGCTCCTTCAGAGCAAACCCACGGCCTCTTGCCCCACCGGTGCTCTGTGCCGTGGCAAGAGCACAGCCTGGGAATCAGCCCCGGCTTGACCTCCAGTTCCACCAGCTCCCAGTTAGGTGGCCTGGGAAACGTACTGGAGCTCTACGGCCTCAGTCTCCCCGTCTGAAAAGGGGACACACGAATGCCTACCTTATGCAGTTGTGAGAATTAGAAACCACGCACATAATCACTAATCACTAGAGAAATGCAGATCGAAACCACACAGAGGCACCACCGTATACCGGTCAGGACGGCCATCATCAAAGTCTACAAATAACAAATGCTGGAGAAGGTGAGGAGAAAAGGGCGTTCCCTGCACCGCTGCTGGGAATGCAAATTGATACAGCCTCTATGGAGAACAGTATGGAGGTTCCTTAAAAACTAAAAATAGAGCTACCATGTGACCCAGCAATCCCACTCCTGGGTATATATCTGAAAAAAACCCCAGTAAGTCAAAAAGATACATGTACCCCAATGTTCACTGCAGCATTATTTACAGTAGCCAAGACACGGAAGCAACCTAACCGTCCATCAGCAGAAGAATGGAGATGTAAAAAGGAATATTACTCAGCCATGAAAAAGAACGAAATCTTGCCATTTGCAGCAACGTGCGTGGACTTGGAGGGCATTACGCTAAATGAAATAAGTCAGTCAGAGAAAGACAAATACAGTATGTTATCACTTACATGTGGAATCTAAAAAATAAAACTAATAAAGGAATAAAACAGAAACAGACTCACAGATGTAGAGAATAAACTTGTGGTTACCAAAGGGGAGAGGGAAGGGGGAGGGGCAAGATAGGGATGGGGATTAAGAGATATAAACTACTATGTATGAAATAGATGAGCTGCAAGGATATATTGTACAGGACAGGGAATTATGTCCATTATTTTGTAATTACTTCAAATGGAATACAATCTATAAAAATATTGAACCACTATGCTATACACCTGAAACTAATATAATATTGTAAATCAACTAAACTTCAAAAAAAAGAAGAAAAGAAATCATGCATGTGAGACACCCACCCCTGGCAAAGGTTGCCGTGTTCATCCTTTTTGCTCTGACAGCTTTCTCAAGTCTGGACCGAGCCGTCACAAACTGACCCCAACCCAGCGAGGATGCGGGAGGCTGCTGGTGGCTGGAGCGTCTCGGGGCCCCTCTCAACAAGGCAAAGCTCACGCTGCCTTTTCCAGAGCCTCCGCTGTCCCCTGAAGGGAACGCTCACAGCTCGGAAGAATCGGTATCTACTTCGCGCTGAACAAATGATGCAAACAGGGGCTGTTCTTATTAAAACTACGGAGGAGTGTGGGGACCCGGTGGATGCCCGGGCTCCTGAGCGCTTCTGCCATGGCTGGGAGGGGCGGGTCCAGGTTAGAAACGGGGCCGACAGAAGGAGGCCTGGGCGCACCCTCCTCACCGATCGAGCCCCAAGAGTGGTCTGGGTCACCCCCAGTCCAGGGCCGAGGCACCTCCTGCTGCCAGAGCCCCCTGTAAACCCACGCCCCTCGCACTGGGAGTCCATCAGCGGTGCTGACCAGGGTCAAGGGTGGAGCCGCCTGCTCGGGATGTCCAGGCCCTGATGCCCAGGGAGGAAGTCTCCTTGCCACCCGCCTACCTCTGACCCACCCAAACCCCCCCTTCGGTCTGAAAGCCCAACCACCCCTCGGGCCCGTCCCAAAGGAGTGTCCAGAGCATCTCCGGCAGAGCGGAGCCCGTTCTAGCCGGTGTGTCCCCGTCCCCAACAGCCCCTGCCTCCTGCCAGTTTCTGCCGTGAAGAATCGGGTCCTGGGGGCCCCGTGGGGACCTCTCATCCCTGCGCCACTCAGAACCCGCCCAGCTCCTGCTGGGACTCAGACAAGCTCACGGGGGGTGGGGGGCGTTCCACCGAGCACCCCCTCCCTGAACCTCACCCGCCGCAGCCAGAGGCAGCTCTCCACAGAGCTCACCCGCTTCGTACCCTCCCAGGGCTGGGGGGCAGCGCTTGTGGGATCCGCAGGCCCCAGGACAAGAGCCAGCATCGGGTGCTGGGAAACCAGCCAAGGCAGCAAAGCAAATGGGAGATGCTGGGCTCACCCTGGCAGGTGGAATGTCCTTTGAGTAGCCCTGAACAACAACAACATATAATGATGATGCTTATTATTGCTAGTAAAACTTGTGGGCACTCTGTAGGCGCCAGGTCCTGTCCTGAGCGTGTAACACGCCTGAGCTCCGGCAACTCTTACAGCCACCCTGTGAGGTGGGGACCATGATCGCCACCAAGCTGCCTGAGGTCACACGACTGAGCCACGGCAGGCTGGCTGCCCCCAGGACCCAGGCCTTCCCCGGGCTCCCATCCGTGTCCACCTTTGCCGTCGCCTCCTGAGCTCAGCCAGGAAGGTGTCCTCGCCCTCCTCTGCAGGTGCACCCTCGGGGCCGTTGGGTTTGCAAGTGTCTCCCTTGGCCACATGTTGGGGAGCTCCATGCACAGCCCTCTGTCGCTCTGGGCTTCCACTGCTGAGCGACTCCAAGGGGCCTACATTCTTATTCTGTTTTCACTTCGATCTGACTCCCAGGAAACAGCAAGACCCTCTCCCCAGGTCTGAAGGAACCAGCGTGTGCCTGGGGTCCCAGCTGCCACTGGTCCTGCTGCAGCCCCAGAGGAGCTGCCCGGCTGCGGACAGAGCAGGCTTCAGGGCCCAGCGCCTTCCCTACCACTTCTATTTCTTCCCTTAAGGTCATCCTGGGCTCCGGGGTCCTCACTTTGGGCTATTGATGTTTAGATTGGAGATGATCAAAAAGTCATCTGAGTAAATAACCCTTAGCAATTAAGCTTCGCGTTAACAAGCCAATGTACCATCGAGACACTCTGCTTCCAACAGAGACAGGATCAGTGTCTACATAAGGGCCGACGTCAGAGTCTTATTTGCCTGTAAATCGACTTCTCTTAGCTATGGACTTATTTGATTCAGGTCCCGAGTCCAATACAACAGACAAATACTTCATCACACTGGTCGTGCCTCTGTTTCCGGAAAAGACAGAGTCAGAGGCAGAAGACGCAGCCCCGGCCCTGCCATCTCGCAGCATCTGGAATGTGTTATAATAACAATGTATTGGGAGAAAGGAGAAGTCAACCCCTTGGAGCCGATACTCCCTACCAATCCAACTGTGCAAATCTCTGTGGCTCCTTTCTCCGTGTTCTTAAGAAAGTGTTACAAACACAGATGCCAGTCCTGAGCTAAAAGTAAGCGTGTGGTGTCAGGGTCCGCAGATTTCCCCAGTGAGGCCAACGGTCCGCAGCAAGGAGCAGGTCAGGCTGGGAGCCGGATGTGGGAGGACCAGCCCGCGCCCCAGGCAGGCAGACCCACTGGAGGTTTCTTGATGAAAGAGATGTCCAGGGGTTGCTGGCCCCTTGGTGGCCTCATGGACCCCAGAGCCCTAGAGCCCCAGGAGGAGGCCCTGCCCAGAGAGCTGCCTCGGGAGAACGAAGCGATCGTTCACGTGCTCCTCTGGGAGCTGGGCAGTGCCCTGCACATGCTCTAACCCCCCATCCCCATACCAGTGTCCCCAGGGTGGACACGACAACTGTCCCCATCTTGCAGATCAGGACACCAGGGAACTGTGACGTTAGGTAACCGGCACCCAGCGAGAGGTTACAATTGCACCAGCAGCCTTGAACTCAGGGCCCGGCTTGAGGTCCGAAGCGTCACTGCCTCCTTGGGGGAGTCTCTCTGGGGCCCCTCCCGAGGCCTGGGCAGCCTCCATTTCTGTTTTGTGCCAAAAGGGAAAATACCGGCTCCAGGGTTGCACCTTGGACTTCAATCCACAGACATTTTTCCCATTCGGGATACAACTGGGAAAGAGAACGAGAGCGGAGGGAAGTCTGCATTTCATCCAAACTGGCACTGGAAACATGAAGTGGGTTCCACACACCACCTGCCCGGGCCCTTCCGGCTACCCCATGAGGTTGTGGGTGACAGAGCCCGCTGGCCCCAGGACTCCAGGGACGAACGGCGTCCAGTGAGATGCTGTGTCCCCACGGGTCCTTGTCATCCTGGAGAGCAGGCCCCAGGCCACCAGCCCTCGGCACTAGGTGCCTGGAGCCCATCCTGCCTTGTCATCCTCACCCAGCCAGGGCCTGGCCCGGGAGGGATGACCGTCTCTGGTCCCAGCAGAGGTGCTAAGGATTCCACACACCACCCCCTGACCAGTGCCAGGTGGATCTCACGGGCTCAGGAGGGTGGACGTGGTCGGCCTTCAGCCAGAAGGACACGGCTGACTCCCCGGGTCCTGCTGGGCTGCAGGCTGGTCCTTCAGCCGGGTCGGTGTACTGTCACTTGTAGAGAGCTTGTGGCCTCGTGGAGCCAGGCCTGCCCACTTTCTCTCGCTGGAGGACTCAGGCCACCTCGTCAGCCCCGAAGTGTTAGGAGGGTTCCCCGAGCCAGCGGGTTCTATGGAGTGTAGGGCCCACGGGGCTGTCCCGTCCCTGCCTTCAGAAAGCAGACATTTCAGAGAAGGGAGGTGGGGGACGCATTTCAGAGTTCCACCATGGTTTGTTCAACCCGTTTTGCTAGGCGGGCAGGCAGCCTGCCTTGGGGACAGAATAACCTGAGGGTGGGTAACCGCTGCCAGCTCCCTGCTCAGGAAGGCTGTCCAGGGCCGGCTAAACTGGGCCAAGGGACAAACAGGCTCTCGCTGCCTGCTGCCCCTCCCACTCTGCACCTGGACTGAGGCCTGCAGACGCGGCTGCCCGGCTTCTGGTTGGTTTGGCCGGTGAGGAAGGACAGAAGCCACGGCCCTTCTTTCCACGCCCACCTGACGTGGCCCTGGTGCCCTGCACAGCCAGTTTCCGGCCCACGGCTGCAACGTGGCTTCCTCCCTTGGACCTGGGGGGTAACAGCCCCCTCTGTCACTGGCCAGAGGCGCTGCCCCACACCCTTGCTGTCCCCTCATCCCTGTGCAGACAAGCCCTGCGATGTGGCCTTTTCAGCAGAGCCACCCGTGTGGAGCTCCACCTCCCGCGGGGATGTTCGAGGAAGGGTTACAGACGGAGCAGCGCTTTGGGGCTAGGAGTCGAGTCCCGCCTCCAGGGAAGGTTGGGTCCAAAGCTGTCCTGAATAGGCAACCGCCTTCCTCTCGTTTCAAATTCCCAAAAGTCAGCCTGTCTGCACTGTCTGCAGGACCGTGTGTGACTCTGAATCCAGGACCCAGGGCCCCTGATTCCTCTGCCCCTGACCTTGGTGGTGGGCTTTACTCTCCATTAAGAGAGTAGAAGCCTTTGCAACCTAACCGGGCCCATCTCCTTAAGCGCACACATGGAGAGCAGACCTCAGGCGGACTCTGAGTCCTTCAGGCGGCCCATAAATCAAGTGCTGAGCCCTGTTCCCGCTCCTGGCTCCAGATCCATATTCCCTCCCGGCCTCCAAGGACCAGCTTCTACACGTTCGAGTCCCCGCTCACAGCTCGCCCTCCAGAGCACATGCTGAGGCTCCTTGTAACTGTCAGCGTTTTGACAAAGCACAAGTATTTAATCCTCTGCCCATGACGCCCCTCCCCACAAGGCCAGGGTGGGACAGGGGGAGCCGAGGGGAGCCCCGACCTGCGAGGAGGTGGCCGCCTCCTACCGGACACCCAGCTCGCCAGAGCCTAGGGCGCCTTCTCGTCCACTCGGGGAAGGAATGCGGGCCCGACTGAGAGAACCAAGGTTAACTGGGACAGAGAGGACCGTCTCGCTCCTCCCCCGCCTCTTCCGGGACTCACGCATCCTTGGCAGACGGTGTTCCTAGCCACGTCTCCCTGGGAAACCTACCCCGGCTCCTAGCAACCTCCAGCCAGCGAGGGCTCGCTGGGCTCCAGCCTGACGCCCAGATGCTCCCGCCCCAGGCGCCCAGGGCCCCCCCCTCCAGACGCAGCACTTACTGGAGGAGGCCCCGCAGGGACCCGCTCAAGAGCGTGGGCACCAGAGGCCCCATCACCCCTCCTGGGAGCCCCCGCCCCGCTGACACACAGCCCTCAGCCTGCCGGGAGCACTTCCTTTCCGTCATCCCCAAACTCCCCTTTCTTAAAAAGAAACAATTGCCCGAAGCCCCGGGAGTTAATCCACGACGTCCTCCAGGACAAAGGCAGCTGCTGACCCGGCCCTGGACAGTCGATCAACAAACACGGCAGAGCCGGGCCCCTCGGCCCCCAACGCTCTTCGTTCCGGCCCCAAGCGGGGACCTGGCAGATCCTGCCGGTGACCTTGGCCTCCCGGGCTCCCCGCCCGGTCCTGCCAGACCCTGCGAGCTGGGCGCTCCTCAGAGGGACCCAGTGGTCACCCCACGGTCTCTCCCTCTTTCAGGACCACCTGATTCAAAGTTTCTGGAGCAAGTCAGGTTCCAAGTCGAATGAAAGCAAAGTGACCTCTTGTAAAAGCCACGGGCTGTTCAGCGTGATTCTGGGAGACAATCAAAGCCCTAAAACCCTGTCTTAGACAACAACGGGGGGAGAAAACCCTGTTTTCCGCACTCTTCATTTTACGTGCAATCAATCCTGAGCGGAGTCAGATGTTTGGCGGGCGCTCCGGGAACAAAAGAACAGTTGGAGAGACAGGCTGGAGGCCGGCCAGGCGTCAAGATTTCTCAAGAACCTCGCAGGGGCCCCTCCCGCTGTGCAGGGAAGGAATTCAGCCTGGCCCTCCCCTGCCGGCCTGCACGGCTCTACCAGCCCCTCCTCGGGGCAGATCCCCTCGGAGATGAAAGAACGTGGGAAATTCACTTCCTTCTCTTGGGCTCCGTCAAGTCGGGACTGGGCAGCCCTCAGGTCCTTTCTCGGGGCCTCAGTTTCTCATCTGTGAAGAGGGCGGTAAACTACCTCTCTTGCGGGCTGTCGTGAGGGGTACAGGGCACGTCATTTTCTTGTGGTGGCGGATGGTGGTGCGTCCAGTGGGGGCCCAGTTGCTTCCTCCTCAGCCAGCCCTGCCCACATCCTAGTCCTGAACCTCCAAGGAAGCTCCAACAGGCACTGAAAACAGGGCTGATTCCCCCAGCTCCTTGCTGTGTGACCCTGGGCACATCACTTAGCCTCTCTGGGCCTCATTCTGCTCATACTTAAAAAGGGGATAAGAACTGTGTGCACCCAACAGATGTGCTGTAGGGACTAAAGGAGAGTCTCCCCCCTGGAGGAGCGTGTCTTGAGCACCTGCTAGGGGCCGGGTGCTGCGCTGGCTTAGGGACCCCAACAGTACACAGACGGGCGGAGCCCTGTCCCCACCCCGCTTATCTTCTCGGGAGACGTCACACAAGCCCATAAAAATCCACCACGAAGTCGCAGCGACGGAGATTTTAGGAGGCAAGGAAAGGAGGGTCCCAGCACGTGGTAACATTCAATAAACAATAGATGCTCTCGTTCTGTTGTCAGAAATCAGACAGTGGGGTTTATTATCCTTCAGTTCACAGGTGAGTAAAGAGAAACCCAGAACAGCTGAGCACGTGAGCCCAGGTCGTGCGGGACTCAAACCCAGGCCTGCCAGCCCCAGAGCCCCTGCGCTTCCCTCCGAATCCACAGCCCACGCACGTGACACTGAGTGTGAACTCCCCGCGTGCCTTCCCGCCCTCACCAGACCCTCGCAGCCTCCCCAGGGGCCCCATATCACCTCCTTGCCGCGCACGGGGAGACGGAGGCCAAGGTCACCCACTCGGCAGGCCGGGGCCGTTCTCACCACACCGGCTTCTCTTGGAAGCTTTCCTGGCTCCCGGGTCCATAAAGGGAGAAGCGACTCAAACACAACACGCCAGCCCCAGCCCGCCAACCCCTCAGGTCCCACGGCCCATCTTTCAGGTAAGCTCCGGGCACGGGAGAGACACGAGAAGGGGCGGGAGAGCTGGTGTCTCCGGCCCCCGGCCCCCCTGAACCCAAGGGCACAGCCTCATTACTTTCAGGGCCTGGCCAGGTGCTCGGGCATCCAGCTTGGAGCCCCACGCGGGTACCGAGGCCACACGCGCCCGACGTCAGTCTTCCCAGCACAGCCTCAAAAGCCAGCAGGCTCCGGCAGAATTCTGGAGGTAGAGGAAGGGGAAAAGCGAGGCAGCTTCGGGGAAAACAAGGGCTTGGGGGCCGGGAGAACGTGCTTTGCCTAACGGCACGCGCGTGGCCATCCGCGTGCCCGCCCATCCCTCCCCGGCAGCCTGCGTTCCCCGAGATCTTTGATGGCGTGAAGGAGGACGGCTCGTCTGTGTACGCGGAGCCCGAGGACGAGGCGTCTGTCTCATCAGGCGGTGGAGCCGCAGTGTGGGTGTTCTGATGTCATTACTGCGTGGAGGGGAGCAGAGACGCCAAGATAAAGGACACAGGATCCTCCAAAGACCCACAGGGAACAACAGGACCACAGAGAAACGCAGACGCCCGAGCCAGAGGCCCGCCCAGCACCCCCTTCAGGAGGAGACAGAGGCCCAGGTGAGCGGGAACCTGCCAGGTGATGCCGCGAGGGCGGGTCCGAGGGTGCCCCGGCCTCTCCTCATCTCAGGCCCATCTGCTGGCCCGCAGGTTGGAGCAGAGAAAGGACTGTTGGTGGAAGCACACCCTCACCCGGCGTCTGCAGGAAGATGGTCCCTGGGGGCGCCACTCAGCCACCACAGAAGAAGTAGGTTAGCGTCCCCGTCAAGACGGGACGCAGGAGTCCCCACCCTTTCTGACATCCACCTCCCCGACGGGCAGCAAGGGAGCCGTGGGGGACACAGCACAAGACGGAGGGGGTGCTTCCCTCTTTTTCTGGGATGGACACCAAGCAGCTGTGGGAGAGAGCCCCAGGCCTGGGTGTTCACGTGAAACAGGAGTGGAGAGGCACCTGCAAGTTCTGAACCGCTGGCCGGGGAGCGGGCTGGAGCACCTCACCTGGAGAGACAGGTGGCCACTGTCAGCAGTTCCTAGGGCCCAGGCGAAGGTCAGTGTCCCTCTGCCCACTTCCAGCAGGGCCACTGATCCTCAAACACACTGTCCCAGAACCCCTGTTGCTTAATCCACAGGTCACTTGAGGGTAGGAATGACCTCAGCTCATCAGGCAGACGTCCTGGAGCTGATCTTTAAGGAGAAATCCAGAGGCTTACTCAAGAAGAAGGCAGCTCAGACAGCTGGAAGGGCAGAGGGATCTGCAGAGAGCAGAAGGGACGAACGTGGGCTTGGGCAGACCCGAGGAAAGGGCTCGCGACAGGGCAGGGGACCTCTGGCAGATGGAGAACACGTTGGTACAGAGCAAAGCCAAAAAGGCACCATCAATTTTAAGAGAGTTATTTCTTGAGGACGTACTGGCTGCAGAGGAATCCGTGTCCCATCCGATGGGGCAGCCGGGTTGCCAAAACAGGGCTGGGTGACCTCGGGCTGTCAATCACTCTCTAGATCGCTCTGGCAGCGAAAGCCCCTGTGGAGGGGGGTTGGGAACAGGAAGAACCCAGCACACACGGGGGTCTCCCAGCCAGCACGTTTGGGAAGATGCTCTGCTTGGCACGGTGGTGGGGGTCAAGTGATTCGCCCCAGGCCACTTCTAGCTTGGGCAGGTCATGTGACCCCCTGGAGCTCGGCTCCTGCATCTGTAAGAAGAGACGGCTGGACAGGACACTCTCCCTGTCAGTCCCGACGTGCCTCAGGTCTTATCAGAGCAGGGGCTCTGGCCTGCCAATCCCAGCTCCCTGGATAACCGCAGCCATC
This sequence comes from Tursiops truncatus, assembly GCF_011762595.2. Classification (NCBI taxonomy): domain Eukaryota; kingdom Metazoa; phylum Chordata; class Mammalia; order Artiodactyla; family Delphinidae; genus Tursiops; species Tursiops truncatus. The sequence continues at coordinate 101,005,546 of NC_047044.1, read as the reverse complement.
TGAAGTGAGGCCCAGGGCAACAGCAGTCGGATCTGGGGAAATCAGAGCCTGGATCCACCCCAGAAGGCCCCCAGGACCCCGCGGGGCAGCCCCCGGCTTCGGAGACACTGGATCCCCGGCTCTGACAGCCAGTCCTAGCAGGGCCTCACCCCCCTGCCCACTCCCTGCTGGAAGGGAGGCTTTGAGCACCGCCCTCCCTTGGTGCGGCCCGAGAGGGGGCACGGACCCCCGCTGCTCTCGGGGTTTAAGCCCAGGGTTTGAGGCTGGCCTGAGATACGCTCTGGTTTAACATCTTGACCCAGGGGCAGGGCTCAAGAGCCGCTGCTGTGTTTCTCTCCTCCTTTGCCCTCCTCAGTCACGTCCTGCTCTCCTGCTCCAGCCTGGACCCCTCCGTCATCTCGACGTCTCCGCTTGGATGCCTCCACCCGCCCCTGTCCAAACCCACGCTCGGACTCCCCCCATTCCCAGCCCTCTCCTGCCCATGCAGGCACCTGCTCTCTCCAGCCTCCTGGCTGCTCAGAGCCCCCCAGACCTGCCGTCCACCACGTCAGTACGTGGCTTCTGCTGAGTTTCGACAACGCAGCCACGCCTCGCACTTCCGCCGTGGTCACCCTGCTCCAAGCTACTGACACCCTCCTCCTGACGGGACCTCCCGACTCCTGCTTCCACACCCAGCGCCCGCCCCTTCTACCCTTTAAAAAATCGTCAGAGCGCGTCCCTCTTCTGCCTAAAAGCCTCATTAGCACCACGCTTCTCTTGGAGGAAAGCCTCGGCCCTCACGATGACCTACGAGGCTCTCCATGGTATGTCCTTGTTCGCACTGGCCTGGTCTCGAAGGCCGCCGCCCGCCCGCCCTGTGCCTCGCACACACGCCCCCCTCGGGGCCTTTGCACCTGCTGCTCCCTCTGCCCCGAGCGCCCCTCCCCGACACCACACACGCCCATCCTCACCTCCTACAGGTCTCTGCTCAAACGCCATCTTGTCAGTAACCCCTCTGTTTAAGCTGAACGCCCTTCCTGAAGCACCCTGCCCCCGTCTCTGCATTCATTCCCCCTCTGGACCTAATACTACATATTTGACTACTTTTTCCTTTCTTTTCTTCCCCTCAAGGAAGTGTAAGCTCCTTGGGGGCAGGGCCGTTCATCTGTTTTGTCCGTCAGTGTAACACTGGTATGGCGACAACGGTGCCTGGCGCGTACAGGCTCTCAGTAAATCTTTATTGGGTGAACGCAGCCCCCTTCCAGCAGGCACCCCGAGAACACCACAAAAGCAGGGCCAGAGGCCACTTCCCAGATCTGCCGGGTGCCTGATCTTCTACTTGCCGTCACTCTTTCCCGCCGCCTCTGACTTCCTGGCTTCCTACCACGGGTCCCACACTTCAGACTCCCACCCGGACCTGTCCTGTGAGGCCCCCGGGCCTCCACCACCAGACAGACGTGCGCTGACCGCACCACGGATGCCGATCTGCTGGGATGGGCACTGGTGCAGGTGGGGTTCTCAGTCCCGGCCCCCGGCCCTCGTGCTCAACCTCCGTCTGCACACGCCCACCACGGGGCTGGAGAGGCAGGTGTTGCTCCTGCAACCGCAGGTCTGAGCGCTCACCCCGACAGGTCACTGTCCTGTGTTCCTCCCCTTGGTGGGAGACACAGAGTGGGGACTGAAGGCACAGCAGGTGTTTAATAGATGGCGAAGTGGAAGGGCTTCCGAGCTCCGTGCCAACACAGCGGCTGGAGGCAGCACTGAGCCCACTGCCCACAGTATGGCTTTTGGACTCAAAGAAAGGCCAGGGGAAGTCGCTGGGGGGCCCAGCTGATGGTCACGTGCGCGGAGCCTCCCGACGGAGGCCGGGGGCAGGGGCTCCACCCGGGTCTAGGGGCGACCGACCACCAGTTGAGTATCCACGCTCTTGACCGCTAAGCTGCACTGACTCCAGGACCGGCCTGTGGCCTCAGGTAGAAGCAGGTCCTGCCCTCTGGGGGCTGGGCCATCCACACCCCCTTCCTCAGACTGTGCCAGCCAAGTGCCCCATCGGGCACATGTGGCCAGCCTGGCGGGGTCAGCGATATGACGGAGGGGCAGGCCGTCTGCTTCCCTCCGGGCGGGGTAAGGCTGCTGGACCCGTGCGTCCAAGGATGCGCTCTCTCCTGGACACAGCGTGCAATCTGGGGGTGCCAACAGGAGGAGGATTCTCTGAGTGTGACCGTGAGAACACCCAAGAAAGCCAGAATTTAACGTACACTGCTGTTCTTATGATTTGTCTATCAATATTTTTAAAAAACATAAATCGACTAATTGCTTACGATAAAACTTTTAATGAGTACAACTCTTGCTGTAAATTACATAAAGTTACACCTAGATCTGCTATAACTCTTAACCCAGCCCTGCCAGGCTCCCAACCACTTCCTCTCATCCGGAGACCCTGGAAATTCTGTCCTGCTCTCACCCAACACTTCAGAGCAACTTCTGGGCTTTAACCACCAACTCCTAAGTTTTTGGGTTTTTTGTTCTTATAGGACAAAGTCATTAATTTTCCTCATTAGCATTTTTCATTCGCTCGGAGTCATCTTAAGGACCCAGTTCACATCCGAACGAAGTGGCTTCCAACTGACCTCACAGGTTAGCTTAAGCCCAACGGTCACAAACTCTAGTGCGCACTAGAAAAACCCGGTGGGCCCCTGAGAACAAATGACTGGGTCCACCTGGGGGCGTCGTCTGCCGTCTGGGGCAGGGGCCCAGAACCTGCAGTTCTAATAGGTTCCCAGGTGATTTTCGATGTTGCTGGTTCAAGAGGACATTCTGAGAGCAGCTGCTTGAAGCGACCTTTCCTGGCATCTTTGTGGCCCCTGAAATTTTTTTTTCCTCCAGATGGAAAAGAACAAACAAGAAAGTAAAGGAGATACTGAGCTGTCTGATTTCCCCCAGGCCCATGTAAAACACTTCCAGGTAGGAGAAGCCATCGTTGGAAATCATGCTCAGTCACTAGTGTAATTTCATCTCCCCCACTGACTTCTGGAATTTAAAAGCACACGCAAGTTAATTTATCCTGAATTCATAACCTTGCTTCGTAATCCATCTCCCAAATCTACTTTTTCAAAAGGGTTTTGCCTCTTTTCCTCTCTTCTGAAAATTTAAAAATTCATTTTAATGAAACAAAACTCACCAGAATTTGATTGAAAAAAAATAATATACAGTGACTTCCTTTTAATTAGATGGTGCTCATGCATCTATAATAATAAATAAGATAAAAATATTCAAGTCTCTTAAAATATGTGAAGTTGAGAGGGAAGAGATTAAAGTGATACAGGGCCGTCTGGAAAGGGCAGCCGGTAGAGAGGAAGAAGCAGCGGGGCTGGATCTGGTCCCGTGCCTGGTCCCAGATACCACACCAAGCAGCCTGGCGGGCTCAGAAAAAAATCTTTTAACTCTTATGACCCTCAGGTTCCACATATGTAAGATGAAGGCAATAACGGCTCCCTCAAAAGGTTGTTATGATAGAATTAAAATTGTTTCATCCCACATCATTTTTAAAAAGGACTTGAGAATTTTTAAATTTCACATCTTAAAAAAAAAACACTTGAGACAAAAATAACTATCAAAAATTAATATGTAAAATATATATTTAAAAATATATCAACCAAAAGTATAGTACAATTATTCTGACTAATCCTCAAGGCCTGCCCAAGTCTCCTGGCAGTTAAGCTAAATAAGGAAATTATTATCTAACTTTCATTATCTCATTAATTGAGAGGCAGAAACAAACCGATTCCTCAGAGCAATTAAATGAGATAATGTATGTGAAAGCTTCTAGCAGGTAACCGGACAGAAGATGCCATCATTAAGGTTCAAGGCAGAGGTGAGGCGTCCCTCACTTACGTGTGGGACAGAGTGGACCCCAGACGCATCAGGGGATGCGATTTCATTCAGAGAGCCGGCTCCACCTTCCCTCTCTTCCCTTGGGTCTGATTCTCAGAGGAGTCCGCCTGCCATGGACCAGGAATGCACTTCCAGCTAGGGTTCTCGCAGGAGAAAGTTGAGAGTATAATGTTCCACTGAACCCCATGAAAATGCCAGGTGTGTAGGTCAAATTTCAATGGTTTAGCCTGAGAGGAAGCCCGAATGCAGCAGAGGAAGAGGAGAGATTAGGGCAGGTGTGGGGGACACACAAGTTCAAGGCCCGCTGTGCAGCCTTAGCCAGCTGTGGCCCTCACCGCTGAAGCATCTGGGACAGGCTGCAGAAGGAGGGGCATGCTGGGGGGCGGCCACCACACAGGCCCTTCCTCCCAGGTCCCAGGGCGCCTACAGACAGTGTGGCCGCAGGCTGACCCCTGGCCACTTCCAGGCCTGGCCCTGAAAAGCCACCACCAGCCTCCCTGCTCACCCTCTGCCGGGCTGGCCCCGAGTGCCAACTCCCGGGCAACGTGGAAGCAAAGCCTCGGCCCCTGAATAACAAGGACCAGAGCCACCGAGCGCCTGAGTGCACTTCCCTGAATGACCGAAGAACTCACTGCAGTTCCAGGGCTCGGCTCTCGACACGGCACACATGATAGAGGCACGGACGGAGGAGCTGAGGTCCTGTGCCCAGAGGAGAGCTGGACTCAGGGAAAGAGCACAGGTCCCCCATTGAAACAGACAAGGCTCTGGTCCCCAAACTGGGTAACACCTCACAGCCACCGGAGGAGCTTTTCAATCAGGACAGATTCCCCCGCGCCCCACTCCGAACTCTTGACTCTTCCCAGGACGTTCTTTACCTCCTCTGTTAGGTGAAGACATTGGTCATCAGGTCGCGATCAAGGGATAGCCGGACAGAATGCGGTTGTGAGCCTGCCCCCTCCAACATCTCCATCACTAGATGTCCGGGCGGGACCCTCCTCTGTTCGACGTCTCAGCCCTAGTCCTACACCGCTTTTTCCTCATCTCTAGCTGGATAACTGGCGTATCTTATCAACCCAAGAACCCTGCAAGCTCTTCACCGTCACACCCGAGAAAACTGGAAGGCTCCCCCTGGCTGCCTCAGACCCATCTGCCCCGCGTCCTAATTGAGGAGTCCAGCCACATCTGCTCGCCCTGCCAGGGACCATCTGTACCCAGACCTCCCTTCTCTCTGCAGAGCAGAAGGGCCGGGGCAGCAGCAGGCAGACTGGCCTTGTCTGGGAGCCTGCCTTCGCCCCGGGATGGCCCGGCACCTGGGGGGACATGCCCCTGAGAACCAGGCACAATTCTGAGCCTCCATTCCACGACTATACCTGCTCTCTCAGTGCCTCGGGGAGAGCAGTGGGGGGCTGGCGTCTTATCCATGTCTGCAGACGGCAAACAGACAGGATATGTGACTTGCCCAAGGTCACACAGCAGGGGAGCTGTGGAGCCAGGGAGGGCAGCCAGGCTCTGCATCGAGAGCCTCAGGTGGACGCAGAGTCACGGCTGCTCTGATTCAGGCTGTGGCCCCATTGGACAGAAACACCGAGCTGGGCTCTGTCTTGTTGAAAGGTCTTTGGGTGGGTCCTTTCGGAGGGACCGCTCCTCAGTCGCCATTCACAGTGAAGAGAAGAGAGGGGAAAGCGCGGGATCTCTCTCCTGACAGTGGAACGGGCCTGCAGGTCTCAGGGTGCGGCAGGCAGTGCGGCTCAGCCCATCTGATGGGCCTCTCCCGCAGTTCTCTCCTCCCCTCCCCAGAGGCTCTGCGGAGTCGACCAGGCCGACGTCCACCCTGGCTCCACAGTGAGGGACATGTGGGCCCATCTGATTGCACCTTCCTGTCCCCTCCTCCTCCGGGGTAGGTGTTAATGGTGAAGGGGGCCGAGGTGAGCAGAAGAAGCCCTGACCGGAGAATCGACAGCAGTGGCTGGAGCCACGTGCCCTGAGCCAGGTCCCTGCAGCACAGATGGAGAGAAGGGAGCAGGGGGCCACCGGACCCCACATCTCTGTTCCTGCACTAAGAGAAAGCAGAAAGGCAGAGTCTCAGAGCTCACACCCAGAGCTGGAAGGAAGGAGGGAGGGAGGAGGAAGGACAGGGTAGGCAGGGAAGGGAAGGGAAGAGTGAACAGGCTGCCCTGGAGGCTGGGGCGCACAGACAGACAGACTCAAGCCACACCCTCCAGACGCTTACTGCGGACCGGCGTCCGCATTGCTCTAAGATACTGTCTGTGCTGACCCGCTCCTGCCCAGGAGCTGAGGGCCCCAGGCACAGGGGTGTCTGCCTGGAGGTTCCACAGCTGACTCTGTGCTGGACACACGCGGTGAAGCTCCAGGACAATGAGTGGGTCCTGCATTCCAAGTTGGTGACAGAAAACTACGTTAACACAAGATCCCTCCAGCAACTTTTTCTGGACCGTATCGATCTTTGCTCTCAATAAGGCACAGCCAAACTCAGGACCGCCCAGGGGAGGCAGGCCAGCTGACACCCCACAGCTCGTCACAGCGTGTCCACTGATGCTAGAAACCAAGCCCCTCGGCCCCACCCCGCCCTCTCTGGAGGTCCTCCCGCTCAGCCCACGCCCCTCGCTTCTCTCCACTGGTTTGGAATTTTCTCTCTCCCATAGTCCTAAAAATCAGGTCTATGGCATGTGAGGTTTTCCCATGGTGTTTTAAGCTTATAACCTGCTCACAGTGAGATCAAAGAAGCGGCCTCCATTTCAGCAAGAGAGGCGCGTCTTACACAGAAGCACCATTGAGCAAGGACACAGGCAGCCAAGGGGCGGGGGAGGCCGGCATTCAGTAACGACCTACTACGTGCAAACGTGTTATTTCACTGAATCCTCGAGGCCCTCCTGTCAGGCAGGCATCATCGTTTCAGAATGGAGAAACAGGGAAATAATAACATTTCTGTAGCAGGTGTTCTCAAAAAACAGGAGCCATAGACTTAGGTTCTGGTGAATTCTAAGAGCGCTCGGGGGGGAGAGGGTCTGCAGACAGCCCACGGCCCCCTTTATGCCCAGAGCCCCTCAGGTGAATTCTAAGAGCACTCGGGGGGGAGAGGGTCTGCAGACGGCCCATGGCCCCCTTTATGCCCAGAGCCCCTCAGGTGAATTCTAAGAGCGCTCGGGGGGGAGAGGGTCTGCAGACGGCCCATGGCCCCCTTTATGCCCAGAGCCCCTCAGGTGAATTCTAAGAGCGCTCGGCGGGGAGAGGGTCTGCAGACGGCCCATGGCCCCCTTTATGCCCAGAGCCCCTCAGGGGGCCTCTACGAGCAGAAGTCAACGATCGAGGAGCAGTCCTGGGGCTCCGGGTGGTCCCAGAGATAACAGTCCTTTCTTCCCCTTCAAGTTCAGAACCAATTAAGAAGGAATATCCAGGAGCCACACAGACCGTAAGCAAGGGCACACGTTCTAAACGGAAGGACACGGCCTAGGCACGTGGTTACGAAGGGCCGCCTAACAGTTCACCCAGAACTAACCTACCCACCCGACCCACAGGCCGGAGGCAGCCCCAGGGCCCGGGGAACCCTTCTCTGGGGACAAGCAGATTCAAGAGAGTCCCAGGAGGGGCCACGCCCAACTCCTGAGTCAGGTAACCAGCTTCTCGGCTGGGGTCAAGGGCAGACCCTCCAGGGATGTGGGGCAGACTCCCTCCCCCATCCATGCGGCACAAGGAGCACAAGTGCCCCCTCTACGGGGGGTGGGGTGGTTATCAGGGTCTTCACACCGCGTGAGTGTAATCCATGGACCACGTACGGGGACTTGCTCTCAGTGATGACACGGGAGGCCGCGGAAGGAGCCAGGAAGGTCTTGGGGAGGAATAGGCGGTTAGAAAGAAGAGAGGAGCGGGGGACTGACAGCAGGCCTGTAACACGGCACGCAGCCGCCCTGTGCAAACACATGGATCCCACCCGGCCTTTGCTCGGGGAAGAATCTGAATCACCTGCAGGACAAGGCGGGCCTCGGACAGCCCCAGGGACAGCCTGGATACGCGGGGCCATCTCTCTCTCGTACCCCACTCCCCATATGCAGTGAGGCCCACGTGAGGACAGGCCACGGGCCGCACAGAAGCCCACACTGCCTGTGGCTCTCGGGCAGGCTTCCTCCACCCCCGCACCCCGTCCGGCCCCCCTACGCCCACTGTCCTGCCCCCCCGGGGACCAGAGCGCTTGTGCACAGAGTCTGCGCTGAGGACTGCGGCCAGATGGCAGAGGCCATGCAGAGTAAACCAGCCCTTTTTTGGACTTTCTTTCGTGGGCGGCCCGAGTGTTTACACTCCGGGAGCAGGCCCTGCATGGGCTCCCGGCAGAGGAGAGATTCGTGCGAGCCCCGCCTCTGGTGGAGAAGTCACCACTCATGGGGGCACGGCGCCCGTTCCGCCCAGGAGTCTCAGGCCTTACTGAACAGCAGCAGTTCCCTCACCGGTGACAACACAACTCCTAAAGGGGGGCAGTCGTGGCGTGGGCTGCACGGCCCCCTCATGAGACCACCTCCACGCTGCCCCCCAGGGCTGCACCATGGCCCGCGGGGGGTAGGGCTCCGCGTGTGGGGCTGCGGCCAGATGCCTTCTTCAGTCTGTTCTACAGATACAGAAATAGGAGGCCAGACAGAGGGCAGGGTTGGGGGGTCAAAGGGAGGGGCTGCCCTGCGTCCGCCCGGAGCCCACCCCTCCCCCCAGCCCTGATTCCGTCTATTTCCAAAGTGTTTGTGCTTCATGGAGAGCGGGGGGACCCCAGCCTCTGGAGCACGGCAGGGCAGCTGCTTCTGATTATCTGTGCCGGGCAGACACACAGCCAGAGGAGGACTCTGGCTACAAAGCCATGCTCGTCCTTCCCATCGGACGTCAGCGGCACTCATTCACGTGGCCGGGCTGCGTCTGGTCCCACCGACGGGGTCTGGGAATCAGGAAGGTCAGTGACGGGGGCTCAGGGCCGCAGCCGGGCCACGTGGGCCAACGTCGGCCCCTAGCTGCTTCTGGGGGCCTCAGCCTCCCTTCTCGGGAGCCTCTGCTGGGACCCCCCCGGCACCGAGAGCCCCCTTAGCTCGCCTGCTTCTCCTCATGAAGGGCCCTCACCTTGGCCCGGCCGCGTCCTTCCCTGTCGCCGAAGCCGGGGTGGCTCTGGCTAGCCTTCCACCATCCTCGTGCTGGACAGCAGTCGCCGTGGACGATCAGATGAGCCACGTTCTCCCCCAAAACTCGACTTCCCTTTGCCCTTCACCCCGCGACCTGGTGATGCTGTAGACTGCTCCAGTCTCTCCTCTGCTCTCCAGAAACGTCAGGGCTGGTTTCAAGCCCCCACCCCCGGACATGGATGAGACGGGATTAAGCGATAGAGGGTGTCCACACGCTCAGGGACACACGCTCACACTCACACACCCAGACGCAAGGCTTTGCAGGGCGACACCACTGTGGACAGAGGCTCCAGCTGGCCCAGCACAGGCGCCCCTGCCTCACACTGGCAGGGGACACGGCAGGCGCTGCACAGTCCCTGAGCTGGTGGGAAACCCCCCGAGGACGGAAATACCAGCCTGGACGGGTTGGGTGGGGCAGCTTCACGGCTGGAGACTTTTCTAGCCTTTCCTCTGTGCCCGGCCCACGACCGACCGGGGCAGACGTGTCCCGTGAAGAGTAGGGGGCAGACCTCAGATGGTCTCCATCGCAGTCACTCTGTTGTTGCAGACAGGCAGCCACAGACAGCATGTGATGAACATGCGTGGCCGTGTGCCAATAAAGCTTTATTTAAACACAGTGGGGGTGCCGTTGGCCTGCTGGTCTGTCAACCTCAACTTCACATACATTCACGCACCAGAGCGCCACGAGGACTCGTTTCACAGATGCAAAGAGCGAGATCCAGAGGTGCCAGCGGACTTGCTCAAGGAGGCACAGCTGGTGAGCTGGTGAGTGTCAGCGCTGGGATCCAGACAGAGGCCAACTGGGTCCAGAACTTGTGCTCTCGGCCTCTCTGCCGACGCCCACCCCCCCCCCCCCCCGGGAACGCTCGTAAGGACGCGTAATAACCACTAGATAAAGCAAGATGCCAATCAAATGTGACATAAAACAGTACAAGCTTACTGGGGGCCCAGCTCTATGCCCCGTGCTCCTGTGACCTCTTGTTACAGACGGAGAAACGGAGGTCGGCAGCTGCAGGAACTTGCTCAGGGTCCCAGAGCGGGTGACCCTCAGGGCTGTCACTGAGCCTGCCTGTCAGCCCAGGGCCGGCCCAGTCCCTCCCCTCCACCCCACTGGGCCCGCGGCCTGAAGCTGTGTCTCTCCCTTCCTTGGTCCACTCTTCCCCGAGCTCCTCTCCACAGTGTCCCCAAGAGCTCACACCCACCGAGGCTGTGGCCCCGTGAGCACCTGCCCGCCCCCAGAAAGCAGGGACCACTCTGTTCCCGTGGCAGCCGGCCCCTCTCCGCAGCACCTCCCGGACATCACTAAGCAACGAGCACCACCTGTCAGTTTCTACGGCACCACGGGCTCAACATCTCACTCCAGCCTCCTAACTAGAAATACGGGGAATGGGCCCTGCTCCTTCCCAGAGGAAGGTGGTTCCCCTGGGGCCTCAGCTCAGCTGGAGGGGGCGTTCCTGGGAGGGGCAGCACGGAGGCCCCCGGCACGCCCCCAGGACCACGGCTCTTCTGCTCCTCCTTAGCTGGTCGGGAGTTGGGTGGGGAGAGACTCGCCCCCACCCCCGACTGTGTCTGTGAACAAGGTCCGTCAGCCAGGATGCGGGCGTCAGGTGCCACGTGCCCCCACGTCCTCAACGCGGTGGTTCCTGTAGGAGGTGATTAGGTTTGGATGAGATCATGGCTGGGGGGCGCCCACTGGTGGGATTAGTGACCTTATAAGCTGAGGACGAGACAGCAGAGCTTCCCCTCTCCTCCCACGTGCACCAGGAGAGGGCGTGGGTGCACGGCGATGGGGGGCTCCACAAGTCAGGAAGCGGGTCCTCACCAGGAACCAAGGCTGGCGGCACCTTGAGCTTGGACGTCCAGCCTCCAGAAGCGCGAGAGATGAAGGTGTGCTGTTTGCCCCCCACCCCCCCGTCTGCGGTACTTTGCTATAGCAGCCTGTACAGTGCCGTGTACAGTGTGTGAACAGAACAGAGAAGGGCTGCTGCCTAACGACTCCACACTGGACGTTTCAGCTACGCCTTCCCAGGAGACCTATGTTGAGTTATTTCCACTCAATAAAAGAAACACACACACTTCAACACACACACATGCATAGAACTTTTAAGTTAAAAATGTCTCAGTGGAAAAAGATACCCAATAACCCAGCTCAATTTTAGAAATAACTATTTTTTTTGAAAACGGCGAGAAAAGAAGCGTTTTCTCCTGGCCCACAAAGGTCCTCAAGCACCTGCCCGCTTTCTGCTGGGGTCACGGCGCTTCTGCCTTCCCCATGAGGTTTCTCGCTTTGTCCCTAAAATCCAAGTTGTCTTCCCCTCCCTTGGGGACAAACAGGAACAGCAGCAGGTGAGACAAGGGTACGTGAAGGTGACAGAATTAAAGGAAGACAGACAAAGAGGCTCAGAAGCTAAGAAAAACGAGAACAAGAGATTAAAGACCTAAAAAGTCTCAGCAAAGATTTCCTTTGTCCCTTTGCAAAATCATATCCCGCAGCGAACTGAGGAAGACCCGGGAAGCCTGGAGCCTGGCCTCGGGACAAAGTGCCCGCCAGGGGGAAGAGGCCTGAGGTCACGTCCTGTTACCTGGGACGGTCCATCAAATGGGGTGCTTTTGTGCTCCCCCAACCCGGAAATCCCTGAGAGCTTCCCAGCAAAGGTTATACCCTCATCATGACGCATGCCGTCTGAACTCATTAAACCCACCCGGAAAATGGAGGACACGGAGCCTCAGACTTCCTGGGAAAAGGGCCAGCGGGGCTGACGGGACAGAGGGGCTGCAGGGGCCACACGCACGGGGGCTCCCGGGACGCCGCGAGGGGCTCCCACGTCCCCGGAACACAAGCTAGGGCACAGAAGACCACCCCACAGCCAGCACGGTCCAAGAAAAGAAAACGACTTGTTTCTGGAATAATCAGGGTGCAAACTGCAAAAGGCAAGCGCAGGGTGAATTACGGGGCCACCGATTTTTAGGGGTCGAAGGCTGAAGGAAGGAAATTGATGTAGCCTTTCTTACTTATAGCTCTAGCTTTCTTAATTTTGGAAGAACGTTAGTTCTACCTGCCAGGGAGTTATTCCAGGGCACCTAGTACATAAGACGTGAGCGTGGGGGCAGACAGGAAGCTGGGAGCACGGGTGCGGCATGCATGCAGGGAGCTGTCGGCCAGGAGGACGGGTCCCCTTGGAGGTATCTGATCACATTCCCTAGTGATCGCGTCGTGAGCTTCAGGCACCACCCCAGCCCCTGCAGCTGGATGTGCCTCGGTCTCCCCTTCCGCCACCATAGCATTTTCCAGGCGAAGAACGGTGTGCTCAAGGGGTCCCCCGTGCCCAGGACGCAGCCGTCTGTGGGGTCTGTGGGGTTTGTGGGAAGACGGGGTAAGGCCGGGCAGCAGGTGGAGTACAGAAGTGGCAGCCACGCGGCTGGGTTCTCATCACAGACCCTCCCCTCCCTACACATGGGACCCAGGGCAGCGACCCAACCACCTAAGCCCCTCGCCTCAGCTTCCTCCCCTCAGAACGGGGATAAGGGCGGCACCTCCCAGGGCTGGCGTGGGCAGGGAAGCCACAGCAGCAAGAGCAGTGCCGAGCCCACAGGACGGCCTGTGGAAGCGTCAGCTGAGCCCACAGGACGGCCTGTGTGAGCGTCAGCTGAGCCCACAGGACGGCCTGTGTGAGCGTCAGCTCTCCCCGCCGGCCTGTCCTGTGCGAGCAGGGATGAGAAAGCAGAGCCCACAGGACGGCCTGTGGAAGCATCAGCTCTCCCCGCCGGCCTGTCCTGCACGAGCAGGGACGAGAAAGCAGCAGGAACGGATCCAGCCCCCGTAAAGCCCACAGGATGGCGAGAAGCGGTGCCACGCCTCTGACACCACTCGTGGCGTGGCCTCTGCGCTCGGCTGGGCCACCTCTGCTCCCTTTCAACACTTCCGTTCCCAAAGACGTCAAACACACAAACACAACTGGGCCACCATCTTGGCGGTGGGACCCAGTTTACAGCCACGAGAGGAATCCAGCACGAACGCCAGGGTCGGAACCAGACAGAGGCCTCGGATGCGATGAGTCTGGGTTTACGGTTTACTCTGTTTGTTTTTGTTGATAAAAGTAAAGTCTTGCCCCGCTGTCCGCTGCGAGGAGAGCGCCTTTCTGCATAAATGAGCGGAATCGCCCGTTTATTAACATTAAACTTGACATTTATAGCCTAAGTGCTTTCCTGCCATTAACCAATAATCCTCAGCGCGTTCCTGGAGGGGCTCCCCGAGGGGCCCTGAGCGCACCCTGCAGCGGGCAGCACCCCCCGGCACCCCTTCTGCCGACCCCAGACAGAGGGGGAGAGGGGACGACTAAACGGAGGAGGGCACAGGCGGTGGACAGGACGTGCCTGACCCACAGCTGGGCCCGGGTGGTGCGGGGGGCTGGTCGGTCTCCGCGGTGCACGGGAGCGGCCCGGCCCAGGAGTGATGCATGGACCCCCAGGGAACCACCTTCTCCGCCTGGGGAAGGAAACGGGCCCTAAGGGCTTCTGTCGGCATCCACACCACATCCCGGGCCGGCAGTGACGGGCAGAGGGCATGACTCACCCTCTGCAGAGCAGCCTGGGCGCCGAGGCCCCTTCACGATGTGACTGATGAGGCTGTGTGAAAGGCATCTGGGGGCAAAAGCCCAGCTGCAAAGGGAGACAGGCAGCCGGGCTCCCAAATAGGAAAGGAGACCCTGGCAAAGGGCAGCCGGCAGGTCAGGGCTGGGCAGCCCCTGTCGGAGCTACAGAGACCACCCTCCTCCCTGCCGGCCGCTCCTAGTCAGGAGGCTCTGGGATTTCATCAGGACACGTCCACAGTCCTGGACGGTTTGGGCCTTAAATGTAAGTAAATTGAAAATTACGCTCTCTCTCCATCACGTAGACCTAGTCATTTTCTGCTTATTTTCACTGTCTTCGTAAAATCTCAAGTTGAAAGGCTCCTCCAGGTCCTGTTATAAAGGAAGGTCTGGATGGAGTGATTCCCACTGACCACGGCAGTGAGGGGCTCAGTGCCCCACCTGGCAAACCTGACCCACGGTGCCCACGGGAGCGTGGCCCGAGCAGAAGTTCTGACCACGCCGGGCCCGGCGTCGGGGCCCCTGGTCTGTGCCAGGCGCCAGGCGGCCGTACTCGTGTCTGGTCCTTCATTCAGCCTCCGCCCAATCACACGAGGCCGCTTTGCTGTCCCCACGTTTCCGGCCGTGGTTCTCACTCAGGGGGCATCACCTCTTTCCTCCGTTCAGTTTCTCGGTAACTTCCTCCCGAAGCCTCTGCAGGCATCTCTGCACTGGATCCCATCCCTGTTCCAGGGTCAATCTGGTCAGAGAAGCAAGGTCACCGCACAACAAAGAGCCCAAGGTCAATGACCAAAAGGGCCGCGGAAACTCCGCGGAAACGTATGGCGCCTGCCTTGTTAGGAACAGCTCACGCGGCAACGCGCTCCCTCATCCTTCTTAGGTACCCACACGGCACCTACCAAGACAGAGGGCCTCACCTACCCAAAGGTTCAAAAAACAAAACACCAAACCACTAAGGAGACCAAAGACCCAAACCCTGGGGCCAGCGCTCCACAAGCTGTGTGATCCTGGGTGAGACACCCTCTGAGCTTCAGTTCTTTCTACTGAATTAAGAATAATAGTTTTAAAAATTAAGAATAATAGAATAATAGCGCTTTCCAAGCTTTCCGCACAGGGTTGTTTTGAAGGTCGAATGAAAGCACGCACATGAAAGCACTCTGGAATTATGTCAAGCAACTGAACAGCAGTATCCTTCTGGACGGGCCCAATGTTCCGGCCCCCACTTCCTGAGGCAGCGGAAGGACCGGGACCAAAGCACAGGCCTCTCCGCCACGTGGTGCCGTCTCTAGGCGCCAGGAGCCCTTAGGAAGGGGGAGTCCAGTTGGGCCTCAGTGATCCGGGAAGGTTCTGGTGCAGTGGCCACACGCCAGAGGCCAGTGGGCCGATGCAATCCACAGATGTTTTATTTGGCTGACATAGTTAAGAAAATTGTTTTGAGCCAACATTTAAGAAGCAGTAGGTTCTACTTAAAATCCAGATTTCCTGTCTTAAAAGATGAGAAGGGCTCGTAACGCTAGGTAGACCCCCCTCGCGGTGACAACCTGTCGTCGCGGCCCCTGTGGGGACACGTGCTCTGGAGTCTGTCACAGACCCCGGCACCTCTGCTGCTCCAACACGGAGGCCAGGGGTCAGCAGCTGCTGAGTACTATTCCTGCATCGCTGCTCTCACACAGTGACGGGGATGAGCTCATTGCTGCGGGCAAGGGACCCCCCCTCCTGCACATGCCCGCTTCACCTGTGCACCTTTTCTTGTCTAGCTCCGCCCCCTGCACATGCCCGCTTCACCTGTGCACCTTTTCTTGTCTAGCTCCTGGAGGCACTTGATTTTGTGACCTCCGAGCTGCGGACAAAGCGACTCCCAGGAGGTCGGGCGTCAGGACCGCAGCAAGAGCTAAGTGGGGCTGGGAGCCACTAGAGGGAGGGGTGTGTGACGAGGGCAGGCAGCTGCCCGACAGGGGAGAAGCTGGGCTCCAGGATGAGGCTGCGGGATGGAGCCAGGACCTCGAGTGAGGGTGGGGACTCAGGGACAGGGGACCGGGCACGGAGACACAACAGGGATAAACCAAGGCGCGACGTCCCTGCTTGCATGGCGCCCACAGCCGGGCGGGGAGGGACCACACCTCAACCCCGTAATGTTTCTGCCCATTAGCCCAGAGCCCTGGATCAGTGTTTCTGAGCAAGGGCAGACAGACAAATGGCCCAGTCGGTGGCTTTCCCCCCGAGGGCCGCTGAGCAGCGAGGGGGGAGGTAAGGGTTAGGGTTAAGAACTATTCACCTGACACTGCTCAGCCCTTGAAAGCACAGAGCAACTCAGAATCCCACTCATTGATCTTCCAGACGGTGGACGGACTTGCGAATTACAGCTCAGACAGCCGTCCTGGCACGCCTTTGACCTGCCTTTCCAGGCTTCTCACGCCGTGGGACTGACCACACATACATCCCCCCCACACGAGCTCCATTCTGCCCTCACACGCACATACCACACGCAGGCACACACACGAGCACAAACAACACACGGAGATGTGCACACACACAGAGAGATGGGCACACTTGCACGCACGCACACTCAGACACCCCCCTACCGTTTAGCTTTTCCAGAGGGTCACCTTGACAGCAAGACATCTCAGGTATGGGAGACTCCGCGTTTGGGAAAAGGGGGAAACACACAAGCACACCCACGGCCCTCATGGCAATTCTCTCTGTTCTACTGACGGAGGAGACAGAAAAAGTGATTATTGGGGCACACGAGGCAACATGCCTGAGTGCTTCCATGTAACAGCGGAGGCGTGATGACAGCCCTCTTCCCCTGGACAGGGCCAAGGACCCACAGAGAGGAGGGACGTTTGTGGGATCTCTGCCTGTAAGTACGACCCACTAGCGGTGTTTTTTTTTTTTGTGGTACGCGGGCCTCTCACTGCTGTGGCCTCTCCCGTTGCGGAGCACAGGCTCCGGACGCGCAGGCTCAGCGGCCATGGCTCACGGGCCCAGCCACTCCGCGGCATGTGGGATCCTCCCGGACCGGGGCATCTGGTCTGTGAGTAATAGAGCGGTTTGAAAGAAATGTGTCCAATTCTTCACAGATCACTTTTCAAAACATGTTAATTTTAACTTGATCTCACTTTCCACTTTCCCGGGAGCCTCTGGTGCAAGTGTTCTTCTTGGTGCAGTCATCGTGCAGCCGGGTCCCCCTGTCCCCCGTCTGGACCGTCAGGCTCACTGCCCCCCAAGGATGCCCGGTGGCTGCACCCAGAGAATCAGATGGGGCACAGGGCTGAGGCTTGGCCAGCGGTGGAGACGGCCCTCGAGGGAGAGAACCAGGCTTTCTGAGAACCTGTCCTGGTGGCTCCACTAAGATGGGAAACGAGGCGGGTGTGCCGGGGGCAGAGTGGGCAGCCGATGGGAGAGAAGATGGGCGGTCAGAAACAGAGAGGGGAACTCAGACAGACAACGGGGCGACGTCTCCCACCAGTCAGGAACAGGGCTTCCCAGGGAGGAGGTGAGAGCGACCCTGGGACGGACGACCTCACAGCGACCTCTGTGACCTCAGAGAAGGGGCAGCCGGCCCTCGAGGGCCGCGAGGGACCTCTGCCCGACGGATCCCCCCTCCCCGCGCCCAGCAGTGGTCTCCCCAACCAAGAGCCCCTCCAGGATAAATAAGGTATGGGGCATGCATGTGCAGTGTCACCCTGGAGATGGGTCCCCCCCACCCCGGAGGCCAGAGGTCCCTGGCGGATGGAACCAAGCTGGGCGCTCTAGAGGCAACTCCCCCAGACAGTTCTACACTTTCCTGTTCCCACTGCGCCATGTCCATCCCGTCTGGCTCGGCCGCCCCTGCTCCCGCCCCGCTGGCTTTTCCCACCAGACGCTGCAACACAATTAGAAGCAGCAACGGTAACCTGTAGACCGTAACGAGTGCTATGGGACGTGTCACTCCACGCTGGCCTCCTAGCACAAGCGTCCTCACCGTCAGGTCCAGGGGGTTCTGCACTTGATCAAAGATGCGGAGAAAGCTGAGGTTCCAAGCTGGTCAAAACAAGCGACTCTGCCCCCAAAGCAGGGTTAGAGCCTCACGGCCGCTGTGGATCAGCAAATCCCGCCCTGCAGCCACCGCCAGGGAGATTTCCCCTAACATCACCTCTTCTCTGCTTCCTACAAGCACAGCCTCCATACTCTGCTTCTCCAGGACGACGAGGACGGACAAGGACGCCCTTTGGACACAGTGACCTTCCATCCAAAGGACCAAGTCACCCGACCCCGCCCCTCTCCGAGATCAGCCAATCCTCCTCCTCCAGAGCACTTCCTGGATCCACTCCAAGGTCGGTCGGCATTAACTTGACCTTCAAGGTCCCATCAGAGCTACCCGTTGAATCTGACTCACAAAGGAGTCGGACTGACTGATCCCCTTCCAATTTTCCTATGACCTTCAGTGTGGTTTGGGTGCTACCCCTCCCCATTTCCCAAGCCCTCACCCTTCACCACATGACAGCCAGAGAATGGATTATGAGAAACTTCTGGGTCTGCAGCCCCAGATCCCATTCAAGGCAAGGGCGAGGAGACACACTGTTTGGCCCTTCTCTGCTTCTTTCTGAATTCGGGGAAGGTTTATCTTTGGTCCAGCGCCCTTATTTCTGTGGGAAGGTCATGTCAAAATCAACCAGTTACCTGGTTACTCCTTCACAGGAACTACTTTTTTTTCTTTTCTTTTCTTTTTCTTTGCAGTACGCGGGCCTCTCACTGCTGTGGCCTCTCCCGTTGCGGAGCACAGGCTCCGGACGCGCAGGCTCAGCGCCCATGGCTCACGGGCCCAGCCACTCCGCGGCATGTGGGATCTTCCCAGACCGGGGCACGAACCTGTGTCCCCTGCATCGGCAGGCGGACTCTCAACCACTGCGCCACCAGGGAAGCCCCATTGTCACTTTTATACCAGTGAAAGGGATTCTGGTGTCAGTGCGTCTGAGCAGCGTTTGGGAGGGCAGACGGAAGAGTGTAGGTCTTAATTCAGACTGACAGCAAACTTGTTCATGATGTTCTCTCCAAGATGCTCTTTCCTGAAGCTTTGCATAGTGGTAAGAACAGTGCTGTCAGCTAACCTGGCTTCTTGAAGCTGAGGCATTCAATGAAGAGCAAAGGTGAGTGAGATTAAAATCGTCGTCTGTACCCAGTCCTTCCTCGGGTCACACCTCGGCCAAGCAGCATCACTGAAAATGAGATTCCACAGGAGACAAGAAGGCCCATCTCTCCTTCCCAGTTGTAAGTGTCTCAAAAGAGGTCCGCCAGTGACCCCTGGGCACCACCCGCTGACGCGCGTCCGTACCCGAGAGGGGCCTTCCAAGGAGTCTCGCGGCCAAGCTGGTGCCGCTGAGTCCGCTGCCTTCTTTCCACCCAGCAAGCATCACCGGAACCAGCACTTAGGTCCTACTGGGCCACTTTGGTTTCTTTTATCTCAGCCCCATCAAACATGAGGTCATCTCCTGGGTCTCGGGGGGGCGGGACAGGGTGCTTCTCCGATGACGTCATCCAAACGGGAAGGATAAAGTGGACCCACACCATCGTCCCCTGAGTGGTGGGGGTGTGGGGAGGGCAGGACGGGCACAGGGGAAGGGGAGAGTGTTCCGAGTGACAGCAGGTAGCTTTGGGCCTTAACTTATAAAATAAAGCCCTGATCCAGAAAGCCACGCTCTCACCGGTTCCACACACTCGGATCAAGATTCCCCTCGAGGCCACCGTATGGGCGTCTGGTCTGCCGGCCCCTCACTACTGGATCTGCCGTATGCCCCACACCACCAGCAAGCAGGCAAACCAGAATACGGACACGTTAACACAGCGAGGCTCGGAGGTGGTGACCCACCCAAACTCAAACCAGAAGAACAAGAGTGCAAAGCATCGCAGCGTCTCATGGTGCTGGACAGTTAGGAACACCTGGAAGCTAATGTCAGGATTCCAGGGAGGGGAGCAGGTTCCGAGTGTCTGCAGTCTTCAGAGCGAGGGGGAGCCCCCGTCTGTAAGGGCGAAGCTCCCGCCGCCCAGCGTGGGCAGGGCGCCATGTCCCCCCATCTCTCGGGAGCGCAACGTGGGTCACCTCAGGCTGCTGGGCACGCTCGCAGAGCCAAGGATGCGGTTGCCATGGTGACTCTGCTTTGTGATGGGATCTGGCTGAGTGTGTGGTTCCCTTGTACGCTGCTAGGGTGTGGCTGGGAGAGCTGTACATAAAGGTGACTCAGAAAACAATGAGGACTGAAACTAGCCCAGAAGCGCTGGGTTGAGCCCAAGAACAAGAGGAAGACCCTTGGCTGAGACACGGAAGAGGAGGATACGCTCTATTTTCCATTAAGGTCCAAGAAAATTAGTTTTTAAATAAAACTTGATTACTCCCTACACTTTGGTCATTTGCTTTTCCAGTAGATCCCTCATTAAATCAGTGTTGGTGCTGCCCTATTGCTGAAAGAGCCTCTCTTTAAATGCCAGGTTTCCACCACAGCTACCTAAGTACAATCTGACGGCGAGTGCCAGACGCGACGGTCTAGGCCTTACCTCCTCCACGTGTGGACCACGGGTCAGCCCACACGGACAGGTGTCTCCTGGGAAGTTGCCGGAAATGAGAGTCTCAGGGCCCACCCCCGACCCCCTGGACCAGAATCGACATTTTACCGAGACCCCCCGATGCTGCACATGCAAATTCAGGTTTGAGAGGCGCCGTCCTGAGGGACACGGAATTTGCCTTCCCTGAAAACCGTGGGGCTGGGACAGAAGGGGGCCCGTGCGGCCGGCGAGCGCCTTTGCTCAGCAGACCCAGTGCCTGGGCTCGAACCCGCGCTGCAGGAGCAGATCCACAAACCTCTCAATACCTCCGAGTTCTCAGCTGTAAGACGGGGTAACAGCAATGCCAACGTCACGGGTCCTGTGAGCCCCGAGTGAGTAAATATATGGAAGGCACTCAGCATCGTGCCAGTCACGTAGTGAGCACTGCACACGGTCAGTGAGCAGACAGACGGCAGGATGGATGTGAACCAGACCTGCAGAACAGAGCCGGAAGTGACTTCTGCATCCGCTGTGCACCCGACCACCACCCTCCAGCCCGACAGAGACAGTCCTTTGTTCATAGCTCCTTCCTCTGTCCTCACCCCCACCTGACATGACCCTGCTTTGTACCCTACGCCCAAGGAGCCGTGCAGATAGACTCAGAAGAGTTGGATGCTTCAGCAGGTCAAGGCCCTAAGTAAGCCCCAGTCACCACGCAGAAGCATCGTATAGACAGCACAGGGAGACCTCAGTGACCGCACCATCTCCTGTTCTCCCACCAGAAAAGAAAGTTTCAAAATAAGCCAGCAATCTAAAAATATCTAACCCATGATTTTCTGGGTGAAACAGTTAGCCCTGAGTTGCCGCAGCCCCTGGCATCCTCCCCCTGCAGCGCCAGGTTGGTGCAGTGCCTGGCCGCCAAGCTGGGCGCGAAGGGGAGAAAACCCGCTGGATTCAGGCCAAGTGGCTTTCCTGACTTGGTAGCTCCAGATGTGAGCTCGTTGTCCTGGTAGAGCAACTGAGTTAATTAGGAATTTCTGCGGAATCAGTAGGGAAAAGTGGAAAATAAGAAAACAAGAACGGCTGCCCTGTGCCGTGAGCGGCACCTCTTCTTCCTGTCTTCCCTCGGGACCCGGCTGGAGGGGGCGAGCACCCAGGTCAGGTGTGGAGATGCAGGAACGATGCTGCCATGATCCTCCCCCAGGAGGGAGGGGAGCCGGCCCCAATCCCACGAGGACGACGGGTCCACGGCGGGCGAGGGCCACCAAGAAGCCACCTGCACAAGGACTTCAGCCCCTGCGGGGTGTCGGGGCGTCCGGGCTTCCCGCCCACAATCTCCTGTTCCTTCTGTTGTTCTCCTTCCTCCTGGGAGGGATCTTCCCCTCCGGCTCTCGTCAAGCTATACTCTCTGTCACTTCTAATTGAAATAGTTAAGCTATGTAGGTCAGCTCATTTAAAATTCTCAAGGGCAGACCGCTGCACCCACACGGGATGGAGCATTCAAAGCTGTTCTCCAAACTGGATTTTGTGCATTAAAACATTTCTGGGAAAAGCACCAAACAAAAACAGAGACGGGCACTAAGATGTACCAGGCCCTGGTCATCTGCCAGGCTTGAGGCTGGAGGATGGGCCTGGTGGACGGCTCCAGGGCTAAGGAGTGTCTACCTGCTTGTCCATCTTTGGCACGCCTGGCAGATGTCCCCAGATGCCTGGATCCCACGTTACTTCCCGAGGCAGACGCAGGTGACCCCTGGTGCCTTCCTGCTTCCAACCTGAGTGCACGGCAATCAACCTGCCACGGCCCGAGGTGCCCCTCCTGCCGAGGACAGGCAGGAAGCCGGCCGTCGCGCGTGTACACTTTGCATTTGTTCAGGAAGACTCATAATTAGCAGGTGCCAGAGGGGATCAACAGGAAGGGGGGACAGGCCTCAGTGAGTTTTCAGCATCCCCCAACTCTCCCCAAAGTAAAGAGACCAACAGATGCTTCCTGACAACTGACTTGTTTGAAAGGGTTGCGTTGTCCAACCAGCAGAATCCTAGCTGTGAGGACACATTTCTGGGCTGTGACAGGGATTGTTAGTCCATTTAGGTTCAAAAAGATCAAGGAAATAGTAATAGTAACCAGCCAACATGGGAAGCACTGGAAGAAGCCCAGACTGTATGAAACCAGACAGGTAATTTAAGAGGTGGGAGTGAGGACAACACACGTCCAAGCGACCCAACGCGTATCACTGTTCATCAGTCTTCCTCAGTCTGAACCCAGATCCAGCTTGATGTGTGGGTGGATTAGAGTGAAGTCGAGCAACGGAATCTTTGCAAACACACTTCTGCTGAGAGGGTCCTTTTGGGGTGTGAGTTTACAGAGGATGCTCCCCCAAGCCCAGCCCCGTGGGAGGGAGCCCTGGAGATGGAGCCCTGTTCTTGCAGCGAGCTCCGCTCCCTTCCTGTCAGCAGATGCCCTTTCACACGACGCTTAGAGGGAGAAGTTAGACTCCAAAGGTCTTTTCGGGTCAGAGAATACACCTCCAGCTTCCTTGCACGGGGCCTAAAGGAGTCAGCCACCTACATGTCAGAACCGAGTCGCCGGTAAAGGTCTTCCCGGCGCCAGGAGGCCCTGGGCTGGGGAGCGGGCTGTTCATAGTCTTACAGCCTCTGAATCTAAAACCAAAATTAACGCCCCGCCCAGGCTGAATCTGCAAAGCTTTAGAATGCTGAATAATCTGAAATGGGTTCTCCTAATTTGCAGTGACCGAAAAAGGAGTCCTGTCTTCTGGACTGAATGGAAGATACTGCACGACAAGCTCCTCGGGAGCAGAACTTTCCCAGCACTGTAAGCCCAGCACCTAACACAAAGCCTGGCACATCGTGACCGCGTACCACTGACTTTAATTCAATAGAATTTTAAATTGCCACCAGATGGGTCACACAGACAGAGCGATAGCTTCTTACGCCTCCAGGTGGCAGGGCCTCAAAGTACTCCTGGTGCACGACAGGAGAAGGAGCTGGCTGACTGCCCTTCACAATGCAAACGGACACACCGCTTCCTTCAAGATGGAAGTATGACGTAAAGAAGCCCGGGGCAGCCGTGAGCACACCTGCTACCCAGATCTTGGTTTTAAAACACCCTTCTCCAAAAAGGAACCAGGGCTCCTGGGAGAGGTGTTTGATCCCAGGGCTCGGGCAGGAAAAATTCAAGATGATCCTGGAGCATCTTGTGGTCCAAAAGCAAGAAAATGCTTGAAAAAGGCGGAGGCGGGGCGCCGTGGGGAAGGTAGGAGCCAATCTTGAAAGACATCCCAACAGCCAAAGCTGGAACAACGTGGGCAAGGAGACAAGTAACAGAGGTACTGGGTCATAACCCACAGAGCAAAATAAGCAGGATCGTGATGAAAACTAAGAGTTGAGTAAAGACAGAATTGGGGATGAAGGGCGAGCCCCCCGCCAAAAAAAGCATCCCAGTTAATAGATGTAGAGGGAAAGGGGCCCAGAGGACGACCATCGTGAGGCAACGCCATGGTGAGAGCTGCTGCAGGCGCTACCCACAACGTGGGCTAAGTTGTGAGCAAAAACGGAGCAGAACTTACAGGATGTTTGCATCATCTCAAAATACCTCCCCTAGATGATCTGTTCATTAGAAATGGGGAAATCGCAGCTTTACAGTCAAGAAACAACAAACACCACCTTCACCGAGGCATGAAGGTTCACAGCACCAGTAAAAAGACGCAGCGACATCATTTGTCCCAATGTAACAAGTCGTGAAGAGCAGGTGGCTTCTGGGATATTCAGAAACGATGCATGTATCCAGTAAGCAAAAATGCATGACCGCCACCGAACCACGAGGAACAAAAGACAATCCCACACCCAGGGCCATGCAGCAAGATAACGGCCAGTCCTGTTCAAGTGTCCAAGTCAGGAAAAGAAGGAAGATGGGGGGACAGGGTGACCAGAGGCCATGCGGGATCCCCATTAGATCCTGGGCCAGAAAAAGGAGGTAGGTGGGAAAACTGGTGAAATCAAAATGAAGTTGGAATCGAATCGGAAGAATTGGACCAACAGTTAATTTCTTAGTTTGAATCCTCGTATTATCGTGTGAGATGCTAACCTTAGAGGGAACTGGGGGAAGGGTCTGTGGGAACTTTCTATAGCGTTTTTCAACTTTTATGGAAGCCTGAGATTATTCTGAAATGATTGTAAAAAGGAAAACAATCAGGCAAACTCAGCAGCGTTCACAGACATAGTTGATGGGCATATTCTGTTGCGAGCTTTGATCTCGCCACGGATTGGTACCTGGTCTCCTGGCTGGGGACTGCATTTTGAGGAGCGCCGTGCTAGACTGTTTGCCATTTACCAAAGAGAGAGGAATCGAAACACCTGCCGCTCAAGCCTAGCACACGTCATTAGGTCCTGCGTCCCAGCTTCGAACCCAGCAGGTGTGTGGACGGACACTGCTCACGAAACAGGAAACCAGGACACAGTGGTTCTGATCTCGGCTCTGATTTTAGAAACAAAAAAAACGAACCCCCCCAAAACGTGTTTGTGACCTTGGGCAGATCACCTGTCTCTGAAGTCGGTTTTCTCGTAATTAAATTGGGAAAACAACATGTCCTGCCACCTCACAGGGCTGGCAGGAAGGCGAGATGTGATCAACTGCGTGGAAGGAAAATCATCGAAGCCTGATTCAACCGTCACCCCGGCTTATGATTCACGTATTTAAATGTTCTCCTCTTCATTGTTTTTCGAAATGAATAGCTTCAGTGAGAACTGGTTAGCAATGCATCCATCAGCTTTAGAAATGACTTCGTATTTTCATGAAAACATGAAATTATGAGCACCTACTGTGTTGAAGGATTGGCTTAGACACTACAGTGAATATAAAAATGAATTCCACGCAGGTCTCAGCCTGAATGCCGCTGCAGCCTTGGGAGGGGGTGATATCCAGGCCAGTAAACCACCCACATGGACACGGGAGAGAAAAAGGACGCAGCCAGCTCCCTCCTCCCCTCGCGAGCACACAGCTCCTCTGTGCGTGTGTATCTGCACCGAGTGATTTCCAAAAACACCCTCACAGAATTCCACATGATGAAGAACACATGACTGCCGGATTGATAAAGGGGAAAGCAAGAAGGTTCCGGAGTCAGAGCAGGTGGCAGACTAACAGCCCAGCACCTCTGAACTATGGGTTTTGGCTGAGGTCCCTAATCTCAGTTTATTCCTCTGCAAAATGGGGATAATAACCTACCTTCCTGGCAGGATTGTCCTGAAGATTAAAGGAGTTGGTACAAATCAAGCACTCAGTACTTAGCACAAAGTACGTAGGCACCACGTACGGGTTTGTTGTTACTTTCTTCTTGTTGTGGGGAAACGTATTCGTGGCTTTGCGACTAACAGTAGGGAAAAAAAAAACCCCACAAATCAAAAGAGAAAATTCTAGTTACAAAGCCCTCTTTGTTCCAGAAAAGTACAGATCCCCTCAAGCGATCAGGAGAGAAAGAGGACAGGCCAGGTGTGTGTGGACAGGCCGGGCCGGAGGCTGCCCATGGTCGGGCGGGTGTAACGGCCTCCACCGCCCTCGCCCCCCTCGCCCCCCTCGAAGCCTTCTGGACACTCAGGTGGGACTCTCAGCACCAGGGCCGCAGATCCTTCTCGGGGGACAGGGTGATGCTCGCACACGCGCACCTGTCCTTTCTCTCTTCTTGGGTTCTCAGCACCCCCCACTTCGGGCACAGCCCAGGCATAAAGCCACGGCGCCCGCCTGCCCTCGGCACGTCTCGCTTCCCACGCTTCTGCTGTGGCCGTGCCAGGGCAGGTGCATCCTGGCCCAGACCGTAATCTGGACCACAGTCTGGGCTGCAGTCTGGACCACTCAGGCCGACCTGGCCTGGCGGAGAGATCGACAGCCCAGCCTCTGTGCTACCCGGGCCGTGCTGACGCGGGACAGGGTGGAGAGATGGGACGGGGTGGCCAGAGGAGGGGGCTGAAGCTGCTTGCAAAGGTTCCAAGTCTGGTCTGAGCGTCCCCTTCCATCCCCCGACCTCCAGAATCCGCCTCTGTCCTCAGCACGTGGCGAGTCAACCGGCTTCTCAGTGAACTCAAACGCAGATGTCACTGTGATGCTGTTTTATCAAGACGCCGGCTAAGGCAGAGCGGGGGAGGGCCAGGACCACGCTGCTGGCCAAGGCAGGGAGAGAGGGCAGGGCAGGGGATCCGTATTGTGGATTCGGAGTTGGAGAGACCTGAGTTCAAGACCCGGGTGAGGGAGTTACCGCCCGAGCCTGTTTCCTCACCTGCAAGATCCAGAGAGAGCTGCGTCTACTTAGAGTTATTATATTAATTAATATGTTATGAGTTAATTATAATACGTTGATAAATGCCAGTGCCTGACGCCGTGCCTGATACACAGTCGTGCTCACTAAGTGTGAGAAAGCCCGGCCTGGATATGACATGGTGGAGGGTCTCCCTTTGGAAGATGTTGGAAAGGCATCTCGGGGCCAAACAGACACAGAGTTGCTGCAGCCACCTGGGCTCTGACACAAAACGCAACCCCGGGGGTCACTTACACCTAGTCACCGTGTCCCCAACGCCCAGAGACCCTTCCTCTGCTGCTCCTTTACCCGGGCAGCAACCTGCCTCCTGGGGACACTGGACATTATGACCAGAACCAGGAGCCTGGGAAGCACCTGCATCGAGAATCACCAGGTCCAAGCAGCCATTCGACACCTGAGTTGAAGGGACTTAAACCCAGATTTTAAAAATGACTACTGCATTGCATCAAACTAAAGGGGCCGCAGATTGAAGCACATGCCCACCACCTTACGGACCAGTGAGAGAGGAGAAAACGCTGCCAACCGCTCTGCAACACACCCTCCGGTGTAACGTGCATCCTGGTTTTAGAGACGTTGACGTTTAGGCGGAAATGCGTGTCTCAGAATCAACTAGTCAATAAAATACAGTGAATCAACCCCTTTTCCCTCTCGGGCACCTGCCGGTAAAAGGACCTCGGTTTCTCCTGCCTGGTCACACTCTGCCCAAGGGCCTCGAACAGGAGAGGCCTCGTGGGGTCCTCAGGAGGGAGAGACAGAGCCGGGATGGGGGGCGTCCAGGAGCACGCGTGTGACCGCGTGTGAGCCCGACAGCAGGACAGCATCACGAGCTCTGCTCTGCTGCCTCAGAAGGGTTCGCTGCCAAAAGGTGGTAAGAAGTGGAGCTGGGATTCAGATTCAGGCCGTCTGATCACAGATCCCACGGGGCGAGTCACTGGGCTACACCGCCCACCTGGGAAACCCCTTTAGCCCCAGAGATTCCACAATTAGCACTAAAGTCTTGAAATGCTACTGTCCTTACTGAAGGGCAAGAACTGTCTCTCTGGGAAGCTGGTCTTGGGGCGGGGGAGGGGAGCTGGAAGGACGTCATGGCAACCACGGAAGGAGGGGAGGGAAGGCGGGGCGGTGGCCGGGCCGGCTTTCGGGACTGAATGCTGGCTCATCACCTCCCTGCACACATGGGCAGCGTCGGCAGGAAGTACAGCAGCGCCATCACCAATCTCACCAATCCTCAGTCACGAGTCTTGGGTGCATTTTCAGGCCTTGGGCAAGTTTAGCATCTTCCGCCTGGACAGAGACTGCGATGCAGCCCAGAGACCCCCGGCTCGCACAGTGTGCTCATTAGACAGGAATCTGAGCTACGCCGGTCGGTCGTTTTCAAGAGCCCTCCTAATGGCAAAAGCACACTTGAAACCCTTGCTGGAAAACATCGGGGAGGGAGTTGAGAACAGCAGGGAGATGGGAGTCAAGCTCCAGGCGTTTACTAGCTGCTCGGGACCCAAGCACGGTGAAGGGCAACCCGGGCTCCCGGCTTCAGCTGGAGCCTCCTTGGAGGAAACGATGACATTCTGTAATTATTAGCAGCAGCGAGGCAGGTTTTAACCACACTGCGCACCATGGTGACAAAGAATAATACTTCAAACATGTGCGATGTTGAGAGGAAATCCAGACATCTAGATGGGGCTTGAAATCTTCCTTGGAAAAGTCGTCACTGGCAGGTGTCCTTAGACACGGGTGGCCGCAGAATGCTGAAGCTCTTCCAGAGAGAAAGGTGAGTGCAGCTCGGAGACCCGGTCCCCGCGTTCAGTTCACAGTGGCCGCACGGCCTTGGCCAGGTCTCCTGACCTCTGAGTCCCAGCTTCCCCATCTGTGCAAAGACAACCGTCAGGTCTCGATACACAGATGGACCGGGAGTGGCTTCCGTACAGTGGCCTGGCTCCCCGGGACTCCATCCACACCCAGCTTGGCTTCCATCTCGTTCTCACGAAGGCCTGCAATGTGCTGACCGCTGTGTTCAGGATGGGATGACGGCCGCCTGCTCCCCAGAGCAGCCCATACACGGCGGGCCTGCCTCCTTTCAGGGTCAGGGACTTCGTGTGTGTCTGAGTTGCAGTGGGAGAGAAGAGGCAGTGATAGGAACCTAAATACCAGAATCCCAAACAGAACTCCCCAGAAGCCCACACCCCCCACTCCGGGGCCTCCTCCCTGCGTG
Source organism: Tursiops truncatus (assembly GCF_011762595.2). Taxonomy (NCBI): domain Eukaryota; kingdom Metazoa; phylum Chordata; class Mammalia; order Artiodactyla; family Delphinidae; genus Tursiops; species Tursiops truncatus. The sequence continues at coordinate 100,976,862 of NC_047044.1, read as the reverse complement.
GGTCCCAGAGGCTTGGCATTTTCATTTACGGAAAACAAGGTTCCTGTAGGACTTAGTTCCAGACAGGTGAGAACGTCCCCATCGATTATCTGTATTTTTGACACACGCTCCATCTTGACGGCCAGACTTCTTTCCGTGTCAGTTCTTGTTGATTATTTGTGCTGCTGTTCCGTGCACCACATAACAGGAGACAACTTCTGAGCAGCTGCTCCCCTTAGCTGCTGAGTTTCTGCCTCTTTGGGAAGATGTTAGAATATCCTCTCGCAGGCAGGGCAGGGCTCTAGTCTTCGTAATTCTCTTCGTGCCACACGACGTAAGTGCTGAATAAATGCTTTTTTAATGGTGCAGCAGCTGAAAGGGCTCCACACGTTATCGTATTCAGACTGCAGATATCTTGGCAAAGTGAGCAGTGGCTCCCAGATGGAGAAACAGAAAAGCAGAGAGGTGAGGGGACTTGCACGCGAACAGAAAGCAAATCGGAGACGGAGGCTCGACAGCCCTCTCCGTCCTCAATTTGGAGAGATGCTGCTTATTCACTCGTTCTAAAAAGCCACGACCTCCAACACCCACGTTCTCTGGGCCTGCACATCTTGGGTGTGACAAGAAGCACCTTGCCGTCGTGCTGGAAGAAAAACAGCTCTCGGGCTGGTTCATGTACGTCTTGTCTCTTCCGGCCAAACATCAGAAAGCCAGCTTGTAAGCAAATATTACCTTTTCATCCCCCCCGAGACGGCACGGCTGCACAGCAGTGCTTACAGAAGACCACCCGTCTCTGAGGCCCAAGGTCTTTTGTGATTGAATCATCTCCAACACTGACCTGCTCGCTCAGGGGAGCCAAGTTGTCTCTCCTTCTTCAGGAGATGATGGCAAACTGTGTTACTACCCAAGGTCCCACAGGCAGCCAACGGAAGATCCTAAGCTACAAATCACCTTTCACACCAGACTGTGGACCAACTGCCCACCTTTCCTTAACATTAAAATACGGTGTAGCTGACCATCCTCGTTCCCGCAGGAGGTCGGGTACAGCAGGTGGCTGGGGAGCTCAGGCTCCTGCGGACGGGAGGATGGGGACGGTAGTGCATCCTGCTTTAGACTGGAGCCCGAGACTGCTCGGATGCCCAGCCAGGTCGGTCAGAGGTGCCGCAGAGAGTTCTAATATAAAGACTGTGACCCAAAAATAGGGCTGCCCTAGGACCCAGCAGTCCCGCTCCTGGGCATACGTCCTGAGGAGAACATAATTCGAAAAGGTACATGCAGCCCAATGTTCACTGCAGCACTATGTACGATAGCCAAGACATGGAAGCAACCTAAACGCCCATCAACAGAGACATGGACAAAGAAGGTGTGGACAGAATGGACTCGTACTGCGTGTGGCTAGTACTCAGCCATAAAAAAGAAGAAAATGATGCCATTTGCAGCAACGCGGATGGAAGCAGAGACTGTCACACTCTCTACTGTGAAGCAAGTCGGACAAAGACAAACATATGATATCGCTCACATGTAGAATCTAAAAAAAAAAAAAGGTACAAAACAGAAAAACACTCACAAATGGAGAAAACAAACTTAACGGTTACCAAGGGGGAAGGGGGGGATAAATCTGGAGATTGGGATGGACATATACACACTGCCGTACATAAAACAGATAACTAATAAGGACCTACTGTCCAGCACAGGGAACTTTACTCAATACTCTGTAATGGCCTATATGGGAAAAGAATCTAAAAAAGAGTGGATGTATGTACACGTATAACTGATTCACTTTGCTGTACACCTGAAACTAACACAACATTTTAAATCAACTATACTCCAATAAAAAAAGAATTTTTTTAAGTGTATCCTTATCAAAAACAAACAAACGACTGTGACCCGTTCATGTACAGGTGATCGGAGGGGACATCGGGGATCACACTTGCTCATCGTGGTCTCCTGAGACCCGCCACGTTCATTATAATAAAAACTCCACGTCCCAGTTCTCAGTGGTGAACGTCTTTGGGAAGTGGAATTATGAAAAGAAACAAACCAGGGCCACAGCGTGCAGGGCCACAATCGGTGCAGCAGTGGGTTCGGTTTACAATCCAAAGGGCAACGTCAGCTGGGAAATAAGCCTCAGCATCTCTATGTGTCAAATCCCCACCATCCTTCAAGGCCCACTTCGAATGTTACATTCAACTTGCTCTCTTCCTGGTTTCTCCAGACAGAGGCCTTCTCTCCCTTCTTGAAACTCCCAAAGGCTGTGATGTGTCCATGTACTATGAGATGCATCATAACCCAGCCAGGGCTGTACTTACACACTGTTGTTTATTTGATAGTAATTATTCACTGAGTTCTTGCTATAGACTGTAAACTCTTAAAAGTAATAATATATGTACGTTTCCTGAGGAGTGGAGCCACAGTCTATTCATCTTTGTCCCTGAGCCGCCCCTAGTACAGAACAGGCCCGTGGTAATATATATGTGGGGTAGAAGAGAATTCAAAACCGTCACTAGTGCTGGAAAAACAACTCAGGAAGAGGTGTTCAGAGCATAAAACTTAGAGCAAAGAGACTTGGTTTCAAGCCCCAGGTTAGTGATTCTGCAGCTTTGTGACCTTGGGCAGGTTACGTGGCCTCAGCTTCCTTCTCTGTGAAATGGGGGCAGCGACACTTACCTCCCGGGGTCAGTGCGAGATCAAGGGACACAATGCCTGTGAAACGCTTGCAGGGCTCATAGGGCAGAGGAAATGCCCGTTAACAGCAGCTGTGGTCACTGTCATGATCCTTCCTGTGCGTCTTACCCACAGGCGGAAGGGGCATTGGCGACCGTTACCCCAGAAGGCACTGCTCTACCACGCACAAGCCAGCAGCCCCTGGCGCTCGTTCACACGGCAAGGTCAGGGGTCTCCTTGCAGGGTCGGAAGGCACTGCTGGGCAGCCCCTCTCACTAGCAGTTACCCTGTGGTCCCTGGTGTGAGCTGTATTTTCACACCTCGGTGGGGCTGGGAGTCCCCAGAAACACACCTCAGGAGAGACGACTGGTCAGGCTTGGACGCCTCACCTCCCTTTTCCCAGAAGTGCCAGCTGAAAGCAGGGGCTTCGGTCCTTCTGCTCTAGCCCCGGACCCGTTCTCTAGCGCACTCTCTTTGGAGGGTAATTCTTCATTAAGAAGTCCTGACATGGACGCCACCTGCCGGGACACCCTGGCGCCTGAAGAGCCAAGCAGGCTGTGTCCCTGGCCTGAGCCACCTGAGAATTTAAAGATCAAGGGCCTGCTAGCTGATCACCCAGGTTCCTGTGCACGTCCGTCCTGGGACTAAGGACGCGCCATTTCACATCCCAGCGTCCGGGGCCCATGAAAAGCAAGTGCTTCCTGTACGTGGGGGGCGGCGCGTGTCTCCTTCACCCCGGCTCTGGCTGGTACCTCCCTCCACTCAACCCCATGCAGGTTCACTTCCAAGGGGTTCATGTGACAGATCAGCTGGGCGATGCGTCAAAGGCTCTGGCGCGGCTGCCGTGGGGCCGGCATCTCATACAGCCTCCCAGGGACCAGGAAGCGGTCCTCGTGGGACAGCCACTCAGGACCAGCTGGTGGTACCCAAGTTCAGGTTGTTCGCTTTCCTCTGAGTTTGGGCTCAAAATTGGGCTGGCCCAACGCGTGGTCAGAGCGTGGTCCCTGTTGGGTGAGATGCACGCCCCACGAGCGACCCGCCCAGATACACCTGTGCCCATGGTTGAGTCAGTGTGTGAGGACCCCGGCCCCGGAATAGCAATCCTCACGCTGTGTTTTGCCCCTGCAGAACGTTTTCTCATTCCCATCATTCAATCCTCATGACTCCATGAAAATGTTACTGCTGTTTCCATCATTCCCATCATTCACTCCCACCTCAGAACCGAAGAAGCCCGGGATCCGTGTGGCAGAGCCTGAGCGTAAGGTCCGAGACCCAAAGCCAGAAAACGGCGGAGTGAGGACTCTAGCCCCAATCCCCTGACTCAAACCCAAGGCTCTTCTCGGCATTTCTGAACACAAACGCTGCCTTGTGTAAGGCTGGGTGTGTCGGGGCGCCACTAGCTCAACGATTTCTTCTCTTCCAATTTGCACTCAGCACAGGGAAACCACCCATCACTAGGGTTTAAAAATAACACTTTTTTTGTACTTTTGGTTTCAAAATGTTTATCGTAAAAATTTTTGAAGAATCACAAATATTGGGAGAATGTAATAAATGATTAGCCCTTCGTCCCCTTCAGTGGCTCCCTTTTAACCCTCTAACACATGCCCTTAGCAGCACAGAGCACACTCTGTCTAGACCTACATGAGACGCGAATCGAGGTTATGTTTTGTGAAATTGGGATCGTATCAGATAACCTTCCACGACCTATTCTTCCCTTAGCTGTGCCATTCCCGTCTCTCCATGCTGTCACTGTCCTCCCAGGCTATCGTCTGAAGGATGCTCTCTCACGTGGGCACCTCCCACCTGATTCCACCAGCCAGGCCCCCAGAGACTGAAGAAGAGAGCAGGGAACTATTTCAACTTTGCCTCTATTATGAGTAAAATTACAACGAAATACTTGTACATAGTCTTTGTGTGTATTTCTGAGTATCTCCATAGGATGGATTCTTGGACCAAAAGGAATGAACAGTGAGGCTCTTGAACATCTTCCCAAACTCCCCTCCAAAGTGAGCGACCATTCTCATGGCCTGGGGCTCGGTCGGCCTTGTCCACGTGTCTCACCTCCACTGTGGTCCCTGGTCCCAGCCTCCATCCCCCCTATCTGACTGGCCTCCCCACTGGTCCCCCACCGCCTCCCAAGTCCATGTTCTAATCCACAGGCAGAATGATCTTTCAAAATAAAACCATGTCACCCTCCTACAAGTCCTGATCTGGCCCCTACCCACCCTCTAACCTCCTCGCCGGCCCCCCTCCAGGCACTGGCCGTGTGCCCGCCCTGCTCCTCCGTCTCTGACACACACCAAGCTTGTCCTGCCTCAGGGCCTTTGTACATGCTGTTCCCGCCCCCCACCCCCAAGGCTCTTACTCTCTCTTTGCAAGCCCAGCTCCTTCCTGTGATCCAGGTCCCAGAGGGGTCCTCCCTGGCCACCAGCTTAACGTAGCTCCCCACCTACGGTCACGCTGCCCCATCGCTTTGCTTCTCTTAGATTCCTTTCCATGGCACAGACCATAATGTGATGATCTCTTATCTACTGACTTGCCTGCTTGTAAATTTTCTGCCTCCCCCCTCCCCACACACACAGAGGACATAAACTCCTGCTCACACCGCACCCCTGGTGCCCATCAGAGGCCTGGCACAGGGCTGTTCTCAGGCAACACTTGAGTCCATGAACGCCCAGAAAGGAACTGCAGTGCTGCCCTGACCAAGCATGACGTGAGAGCTACATCTCATGTCAAATATCACCCGCTGCCTTCCGGAAACCAGGGAAAAGACAAGAGGCACCTCAACCACAGCCGGTCAAAACCAGTGGAAACGGCAGACCCAGGGCTCAGCTGCGAGCCTGCCTGCCTCGGACGGATCCTTTCATGCTGCGAAACACAAAAGCCGGTCCATTAGAAAGTCACTTCAACACAGAAAGAAAACTTTACCCTCAGAAGTTACCACGTAGAGGAAAACGCCTGAGTGTGTGTCATCGTGCGTTTCCATGTTAGAGGGGTTTCAATTGTCTAGTCCAGTAAGACGTGGATGGGGCAGTACAGCTGGTTTTCAGAAGTTCAAGACTCAACATATGAATAAAAGCAAAGACATGAAACACATACATCAGGTCTCTGGGTCGCGAGCGCACTGCACGCAGCGCTCAGCCACGTCAGCCCCTGGCCCTCGCGGGTCGCCGGCCACTGAGCCCTTGGCAGGCAGCCAGCGCTCCACCCGGCCTCCGGCCTGTGCGAACCCATAAAGGTAACCCTCTGGGCATCTCCAGTCCCACTCCTGCAGATCAGGAAACCAGGGTTCGCAAAGGCCAAGGGGTCCACCGAGAACCCAGAGCAGACAAGCCCCAGCAGGGTCCCGACGCATACCCACCTGACTCCTGATGCGCGGCCCCCATACGCTGGCCCAGGGGGCCCACGATGCAGTGTGAGGGCTGGGCGCCCGGACCCTGCTGCCGCAGACCCCAGTGCCTGGCCTCTTCCACCCTCTCCTGCTGAGCCGGGATGCAAGAAACAAAGAACCACCACCCTCCACCTCCGAAGAGCAGGAAATCCCTCCTACGGCGGAGAACCGTTTCCCTGGAGGAGCCTCCCGTCGGTGACAATGGCGAGAGTTTGCCTAGCGTCCAGGACAGCTGCTTTCCTGGGTCCCCTTGGCCCCGGGGCCAGCAGCCCAGATAGCTGTGTGTCCTCACCCACCCTGAGCAGAGCCGCTGACCGTCCACGTGGATACAGTGTGTGCGGGAGAGAACAGCCGGGAGACCCAGAGAGGGGCCGTCACAGCTTCTCTGTAGAACCTGCATCACTGCAAAGGGACAAAGCCATGTTGGCTCTGGAGGAGGATGGAGGCCCCCCGGAAGGCTGATGGGAAATGCTGGACGCGAGACACAGTCGACCACCTCCACGTGCCACCCGAGAGGGCAGCAGGTCCTCAAAACCCCGGATTCTGTCCTTTTTCAAATAAATGAACAAGAACAGTGAACACGCTCATGCTTGGTTTCCCGCCGTCCAGGGAGAGGGTAGGAGAGCCTCCCGGGCGGAGCGGGCGGCCTTGCCTGTGGGTCCTGCTGCAGCGAGGCCATCCGGGCGGCAGGGAGATGTGGGCGGTGGGGAGCAGGGCCTCCTGACCTCACACGGACCCGCAGCAGAGGCAGGGCGCGGGCACATGAGCCTGGGGGACGCCGGGCGGGGAAGAGGGCGGGTCAGAGGGCTCCGACCCAGGGCTGCAACTCGGACTCCAAACTCAACGGTACCACGTGACCCAGCTAACAAGTGGTTCACTTCTCCTCGCCCGAAAGGGCTTCACTGAGAAACAGCGTGAAACCATCACAAGTCCAAAGGAAACCTGGGTAGAGTGAGATGCCGTGTGCGCGTGCATGCGTGTGTGTGCACGCGTGTGTGTGTGTGCGCACCTCTACACACACGCTGAGAAAAGAACACGTCTAAATACCAAGTGGTGATTTTTCAACTTTCTTCTTCATAAATTTGTTTTTCCAAGATATGAAAACAAACATGATTCTTACTAATCTGCAATGAAATGTTTTAAATTATGGTAAAATACACACGCCAGAGCCGTTACCACCTTCACCATTCCTGAGTTACGTACATTCCCGTCACTGTGCACAGAGGCATCACGTACATTCCCGTCACTGTGCACAGAGGCATCACGCACATTCCCGTCACTGTGCACAGAGGCATCACGTACATTCCCGCCACTGTGCGGCCAGCACCTCCGTCATCTTGGAACCCTCCTCATCTCGCCAAACAAAAACTCTGTCCCCATCAGACGCCTCCTCACCCCCTCCCCCAGCCCCGGAAGCACCCCTCTGCTCTCCGCGTCTGGATTTGGCTCCTCTAAGGGCCTCACACATGTGGAGTCACACAGTGGTTGTCTCTGTGTCTGGCTTAGCTCACTGAGCACAATGTCCTCAAGGTCCCTCCACGGTGCAGCAGGTGTCAGGCCTCCTTCCTCTTTAAGGCCGAGTCACATTCTATCGCACGTATCGACCACATTGTGTTTGTCCACCATCTGCTGGTGGACACTTGGTTTGCTTCCATGTGGGGCTGTTGTGACTACTGCTGCTGTGAACGTGGGTGTCCAAAGAGTTTGTTCAAGAGGCACCTAAACTTCTTAATTCCTGAAGTACATTTCAGAAGGTGCCACTGCAGACTCGAAGCAGAAAAAGTCTTCTGTTGGTCCTGGCCTGGAAAACAGCGAACTCTACACTGGGGTCTGCAAGTTTGCTTCTGTCCTTAAACCAGTGGTTCAACCTGGCCGTGCGATCCCCTAGAGGTGTTTGTAAGAAACACTGTGTCCGGGCCCCGCCGGCGACCTCTGAATTCCAACCTCTGGGCTGAGGCAGTGGAAGCGGATGCGTTTCAAAAGCCCCTCCCTGGATAATTCTGCAGGGGTGAGACTCACTGCTCAAACTCTCCTTATTTGGGCGCCCTTCTCTTTATTTACCAATAGCTTCTCTCCTGCGAATAACTTCTCTCTTTTTCTCCCATCAAAAGCAAAAAGAGTTTGATAACTAGTCAATTACCCTAGTTGTTGGACGGATTCTATTTCAACTGAGAAACACCCACTCCAAGCATCACCTCCTCCAGTTTCAGCCTTTTATCTCTAACAGCGCTTCAAGAGCTGCTTCTTTCTTGGAAGGAACGTGGATGTGAGTAAGCAGGTAGGGGAGCATTTCAGGCCTGCTCCGTCTTTAAGGGAATTATGACCTAGTCCTTCAAGGCGGCAGCGACAGGGAACAGGTACCGAAGATGTGGCTGCGGCCCATCTCTAGGACTCGTTAGAGGAGACGCAGGACGGGTCCTGCCCCCCCAGACCCCTGACCTCCCTCCCTCTCACCCGCCACCTCCTGTGACCAGGACAGCTGCTCGGTGCCTCAGTTTACTTCTTTGTAATCAAAGAAGAACAATGGTACTTATCTCACAAGATGAGCACGGAGATTAAATAATGACCAGACGGAAGGACAGCTAATATGCACTGAACCATCATTTTATGCCAGACACTGCTCTAACCTCCTGACACATAGTCATGTGATTATTATCCTTCATTTATAGGTGAGGAAACGGAGGCCTGGGGGGGCGTGGTCAGGAAGCCACCTGCATGACAGACTTGGGGAGCGGAGCCCGGGGGCCTCACCCACATCTCTCAGTCGGCTGACGGGAGGACTCAGGGTCCCAGCCTCGAGCAGCCTTCGGGATGGGAAAGCTGAGACCCCAGGAAGCTGCAGGGACCCCGCCTGCCCTTGCCCCGGGACGCTGGCCTCTAGCACACATGGTGGTGGGGTCACTGCCTCTCAGCTTTCCCTCTGCCAAACCTCCCCCTCCTTCAGGACTCAGGATTCGGGGCTCTGCTGACCAGCTGCAGGAAAGCTGCCCTAAACCGGCGCCGCCAGAGGTGCCTGGGCCACCTGCAAGCCGAGGAGAAGTCAGCACTGTATGAGCAAAACCATCACTCCCTCCAGCCCTCCCCTGGGAGGCCAGAGCCTGGCGTCGGCGCACAGCCTCTGGGGGCCCGAAAGCTCCACTCAGAGCCGCTGTCCCGGCCCGGGTGGAACAGACACGCCGAGAGCCTCACGCATTAACATGGGCATTGCCATGACAACAAGCTGTTGCCAGGGAGCCGCGAACTAGGAGAAGAGCAAGAATTAGCGAAGCCTAAAAATAAAGCCGCAATGTCTCCGCGTCCGTGTGTAACAGGAAGCGCTCTCGCCACCTCCTCCCCAGGCAGGCCCCATGGCTGTTCCCATCCCCTGTGCGGAGGGCCAGGAGGGGCACCCGGCCTGTGGGGCAAGTGACACCTACACGCTGCCTCGCAAAGCCTGCGGGGTGCTTCCTCCCCTCAACCTCAGCTCCCCCCGAAGCAGGGCCGACCCCGGCTGTCGGGATTCACCCGGCCCCTCGGCTCTCAGCGCACGGGAGCCCACGGGTGCCCCTCCCAAGGACCACTTTCCTCCCAGAAAACACCTAATGAGGCCCCGGCCCCAGAGGGGTCCCTGGGAGTCAGGAGCCCGGATCGGGCAGCCTGGGTGGTCCACGGTTCCTTTTACGGCTGTGAGACCAGTAGAGCCATCATGACGCTAATTCCGAAAAGCAAGGTATCGTAACAGCAAAAATCACGGAGGGATTGTAAACAGCTCCAAGGGGCGGCAACGGGGTCTTTTCCAGGGTCCTCCAGGTTGGTTCTGACATCAGAGCATCGGAGGAGAAAGTGCAAGGTGCCTTCCTCCCATCTCCCCCACCAGCCTCTGGGCTCCGAGAAGGCAGGAATCACGTCTCACTGTTCACCCTCCGAACCCCAGCATCCACGCCACCGCAGCCACAGCACACGATGAACTCACTGAACAAAGGGAGGGGGGCGGCCACCGACTCAAATACAGCAGAGGCCACACTCCGGGAGAGCAGCAAGATATTAACAGCAACAATACCTACGCAGGACAAAATGCCCCTCCCTGTAACGTGCTAAGCTCTGCATTCCAAGAACTAAGTCCTACCCCCTATCCAGGTCTCTATTCTCAAAGAAATGATTTATCCCGTGTACAGGTGCCCCATGCTTTAAGCCAATCAGATCGATTAAAGTCCAGAACTTTGTTGGGAATACTTTCCTCTACAAGCATTAACGACAGGATTCTGTCAAACGCAGACCTGCCGAATCTCTTCTAAGCGTGACTTGTTTAATTCAGAGAGTTTGCGGTCGTTAGAATCTGTGCTTCGAGTGAAGCCACGGCAGCACCTCAGTTCCCGGCTTCTCCCCTCGCTGCCACACTCACGCTGCAGATCCCTCCCCGCCGCGACTGACGTGCACTCAGCAAATGCAAACAGTAGCTGATTTCCATAGCGGTGCAAGAAGCACGTACTTGAGACACTAACGTCGTTTTTTCTCTCACCAGCACCCCACAAAAATAAATAACCCAGGACAAAACGCAAATGCTTTCCCAGTTCTTCGACTGTCTGGATTATGCAGCCGTCAATCCACATGCCAGTTCCTGCCTCCGATCCCCTGAGCCGGCACCAATAACCAGCAGTAGCACAGAGAGGGGATGTCAGGGGAAGAAGCCAAGGAATGACTGGGGCTTTGAGAGCAAACCCGGCTGATCATCCCCTGAATCCCAACCTCCGAGCAAGACCAAAGCCCTTTGCATTGATTTACGCTCTTGAGAGGCAGTGGGTGGGGTTCTCCTGAGTTACAGACATGCACGCACCGGGGTTTTCCAACAAGACTCCACACGATAGGCATCAAGGCTGCTTTTAGCATCCTCTGGAGAGAGGTTCAAGGTCATGGATGCAAAGGCAGACCCCCAGACCTACCGCAGGGGCCATGTGTTTGCAGCACGAGATGTTCCCAGAGTCAGGACACCGGGACCAACCCAGCGATGCTACTGAACAGCGGTTTCTACGAGTGTTAGGAAGGGGGGTAGCACCCTGGGAGCTACAGAACCCCAAATGACGCTCGTCCACGAGCAACAGCCATGGGAGGGCTCCTGATTCGGCTAGACCTGCCTGTACTGCTCTCGGCGCTGAAGCTGGGCGCCGGCATGCCAACCCCCCTGGACCCCCGGGTTTCCAGCAGTGCCCTCACTTGACCACAAACCAAATGGAAAAGTCAGTCCTGGCACTGACTGCAGGCAGGGCTCTTCTGAAAACATGACGCTCCTTTCTGCTGAAATGCGCCCCAAGAGACGGCTCTTGCCATCACCACGCAGCCATCGTGAGACATAAAATCCCAGCCTGTTCTCACTGCCCATCTGTAGACTTCCCTCCTTCTCTGTGGTGCAAGTACCCAGTTACAGCTGCAGACCCCAGTGAAAGGAGTTACTCCAGAGGAGAGCCCACTGCCGGCTCCAACCTGCCCCGGGCAAGTCTCCGGTGCCCCTCGGCAGGTCCACTCATGCGTGTGGATGACTGAATGAACTCACTGCTCTTTTCTGCTTCCACACCTAGAAACCTGGGCCACTTCCCAGAGATGCCACCGGCCTGAAGGTGGTCACGTCTGCCTTGTCGCCGACCCTGAGGTCGCACACCGGCGCCGCGGGGACTGGCGTGAAGTGCGCCCCTGCCCTGGGGTCACCCTGTTTCCCGGGCCTCAGAATGAAGGCACCTCCACCAGGCCCAGGCTTCCCCACGGGAAAGGGAAGGAGGCTGCCTGCAGGCCTGGAAGGGAGATGCACGAACCCCAAAGCTGCCGTCGGCACCACCGTCACCATCCCACGGGACCCCCCCGCTGCCCGTCACTCCTCCGTCCCACCCCATTCTTAACTCCCAGCTTCCCAGAGTTCATGTTTCCCTTGCTGGTTCTGGTGAAATCAGTGTCTAACTATGACCCCGATGAAGCTGCTGAAACCCAGGCAGACCCAGCTCTGCACCAGCCCCCAGATGTTCTGTTGCAAGAGCGAAAGATAAAAATAAAATCACCAAGCTGACTCCTCTGCCCCCTGCCTTCCTTCCTACAATGGATAAACTTGTTTTCTTACGTTGCATCTACCATTTTTAGAAACGGGTTGAAAGTAAAACGCACAAGTCTCTCCTGGAGAGAAGGCGAGGTTATCAGTCTCTCCACCGTCTCCTGTCTGGCCTGGCACTGAGTTATATACAGCCCGACTTGCTGCGTCTGTAACCAGCTGCTTGTCCACAGAACCAGACACACACTGAAGAGGACACAGCCCTTAAAGCACTGGATTTTAAACCTTCTGATTTCCATGGAGAATCTGCCTGGGGGACTGGATGGGCCTTGGTTCTTCAGAAGCAAAGCGATCGCTGCTATTAAGAAACGCACGAGGAACCTTGCAGGAGGCCGCTGTCTGAAATGCAGAAAAATCTGACTTGCCTTTTGCCCTGTGAGACCCTCTCAGGACCCAAATATCCTTCCATGGATGGTTTCCAGCTGTGAGTTTTCTGAAGCTCCAGACAGCTATTTTAAACTCCAGCTCCTTCCATTTTATTTCCAAAATATAATTAGGGATTTTTTATTCTTAGTCAAACTTACACTGCTAATAGGACCCTGTGTACACGGTGGGGCAAGTCAGTTAAAATCCTACGAAACAACACCCACACAACACAGCAGCACAGACACACCTCCCCCTGTCTCTCTGCCTCTGTCTCTCTCTGCCTCTGTCTCTCTGTCTCTGTCTCTCTGTCTGTCTCTATCTCTCCACACACGGATGCACACAGATGGGACACCATTTGTCTCGAGAGCCATCACATTTCAGGCCCACGATGACCTCCCAGTGAATTTCTTATTATTACAACCGCCAGACGCCCACTTCTGACTGTTCCGTTCATTTGTTTGTTCATGAGGGTCATTGGCGTCTGTTACCTTTTGGTTTTCTTCTGAACTGTACTGAACAAAGAATGATGCTTAACATTTTTTTAAAGGTGTTCGATCCTTACTTTTATGAAAGCAAGTCCACTGATGACACACCTCCTCCAAAACAAGACCACAGTGGGGCCCAGGGTGACACTCAGGGCCGCGCACCGCCAGGATGGGCGCCACCAGCCCGGAGAGCCGCCCAGGTCCTGAGCCCTCCGCCCTGCTCCACACGGACCTTCCGCTGACGGGATGCGGGGGCCGGGAGGCAGGGGCTGGGGAGGCACGTGGACTGGAGTAACTCTATGGCTCAAGTGGCTGCAGAGGCACTGGGGTCCCCACCGTTTCTACGTGGGCTTTGCCAGCCACAGTGAGACCCCAGGCGGAGCCAGGTGGAGCAACGACAGAGAACAACCCGGCCCTCGCTGTGGGGTAAATCACCTCTTCTGGGCTGGGGTGACGGAGGGTGGATGACTGCACCCCTGGCTTCACCGTTCACCCTCCCAGGGGTCCTAGTTTACACTGACCTCCAGCTGCTGGGAATGAAAGTACAACTGATCACTAAACATGAAGACACGTCTCTACCGGTCGGTAAACAACCACTGCCCCTCGTTTCCCAAAAGCCCCTTCCCCAGGCCCCTGGACCGTGCCCGGAATCAGCAGAGGGTCCCAGCCGGCAGGGCAGAGGCTCTCCTGCAGCTGCTGTCGACACGGGAAGCCCTGGTCGAGGTCTCGCCCGAGACCGTCCGCTCACAGCACAGTCCCCCCGAGCGCGGCCGCCCGGGTCCACACGCCACCCCTATCCGCTCGGTCTGGCCCCTCCCTCTCAGCACCTCGAAGCTCTTCTGCCTTAACTGTGCTGTGTGCTCGACGTTTCAAGGCATGTCTGTCATTCCTCTTAGACAGAAAGCATCTCATGACATTTTATGCTTCTCCGATTACTGCTTTATACTGAACACGACACCCGGGCGCTGGAGGTACTGGAGGAACGTTCTACAACCTGAAACTCTAACTCTCACTTGCCCCCAGACCCTCCCCAGGCCCCGCGGGGTCTGGCGCCTCCGTGAACCCTCTCTGGACTCACCTCCCCCGGGGACTCAGCATGTCCTCATCTCCTTGGAATCTAGACACGCAGCCACGGCACATCCCACACCCCATCCACGTTCCTGACGTGAAAGTTCGACTTTGGCTGCTCATCTAATCATCCCAGTGAGACGATATATTCCCTGAAGACAGGGACCACGTGTGGAAAACACGTCCGAACCCCGGGCCCGAAAGTCGTATATCCAGCGGGAGATGCTAACCAGCTTCCCGTTATTTTAAATGGGAAGAACTAGAACCGTCCAACTCCCCCTCCTGCTTCCCTAAACACCCCCCAGTTAAGGGTGATCCCAAGGGGGTCCAGGGACCCAAACAGAAACCCAGGAGGCGGCATGAGCACCGCCTGCGCGTCCCGCAGCTGCTTCTTTCCCGCAGCTTCGGCGGAGCACTGGGGGCTCCACACAAGGTCCTCGACCTCACACAGCGGACGACCCGCTGGGCTGACAGCCACCACGCAAACACATGGTTCTGTAAGAGAACTTTAGGTTCTGTAAGAGCCAGGAGCGTGAGGGCAACGCAGAAGGTTATAACAGGGAAGAGGAGTTGGAAACGGGAGCCTGGGGACATTCAGCGAGGCTGGAATAGAAGGAAGAGGAGGGGAAAGCGACTGAAAGTGGCGCCTCTGGTCTCCGCCCCTCCCAGGCCCCTGCCAGGCTGTCTCCAGACCGGAGGCGTGCGGCCCACCTCTCTGAACTCCTGGACACACAGCCGTCCCAGGCTCGCGGCAGGGCCTGTTGCCTGCTGTCACCCAGCCCTGTGAAGGGCCCTGATGGGCGACCTTCCTTCTAGGAAGGGTGGCGGCCAGGAAAGGGAAGGGACAGGAGAGCTCAGGTGCGTCCTGTGGGCAAGAAGCTCGCTGGCTTCACCGGCCCCCTACACACGTGGCCGAGCCCCCGTCCCCAGGGAGGGGGAGTGTTCCTGGCGTGGGTGTGTGTACGAGGTTTTCAGCAGGCAGAGATTCGGGGGAAAACGCGAGCCGTCTGGTCCTGATTCATCCCTAACTCACCAATTGTTTCGCAAGCGCTGCCTGATGTCTAAGGAACAGCCAGGCCTCCGCAGCCCCACGTCCCCTTGGAGGGCGTGGTGTGGAGCAGAGCTCCGGGAAGGGAGCCTGCGCCCGGGCCTGGGGGGCGTGACGAGCAGGCCTGCCGCGGACACCCTACAGCCCCGCGCCGCCCTGGCTCTGTGC
>NC_047044.1:98784416-98861523 GCF_011762595.2 Tursiops truncatus | reverse complement strand
ATTGCCGGGAGAGCTGCTCTGACGCCAGCCTGCCCGCCATGTGGGCTTCCTGCTGCGGTCACCAGCTCCCCTCTGCCCCCCAGAGCCCAGAATAGCAGTCTGTGGTCAAGAGGGGCAATGGGGAGCAGGGCGCATGGCTGGGCTGCAGGGCTGGTGGGTGCAGGATGGTCAACCTTGAGGCTCGCGGCCTGGCCCTGTCTGTCCCGCCAGCTCCAGGCTTTATATAGCGAAGCTGCGCTAGGTGAGCCCTGCAAGTGTGTGTGTGGCCCTCATCTGACTGCGGCATGTGGACCCTTCACCGGGGTGGCCTGAGGAGACGTGGCCCCCGGGCTGACCTGGGTTTGAGTCTCAGCAGCAGCTGACGGGCTCTGCCCACAGCCACATCGCGTAATGGGAGCAGTCCGCCAGGGAGCTGAAAAAGGAAACGGGCCGTGCCCAACCCAGCTATTATTAAACTTTTCTCTAGCACTTTCTCCCCACTCAGCCCTTTGCCACCGTACTTGAGAGATTGTCCCTGTGCCACCCCAAAGGGATGTGGCCGCTGTGACCTGTATAGGGAGGATGGCAGGGGGGCCTGTTTTAGTGGCGTGGAGCTGCCAGCGGGATTCCTGCCACCTTCAGTGGTAGAAGAATGCCTGGCTTTCAGAAAGGACTTCTTGGGACATCTCACCTGTAGCCCAGAAGCCAGAGAGCCTTTCTCTTTGGGTGACCCTTAGAATGAAGCAGCATCTTTTAGATGAAGTCCTCGGGCAAACAAGTAAACGGACTCTCGACCGTATGGCAGTGCTGGGAAGGGTTGGCATCTCTCAGGTCCGGAGATGAGCCTGTGGTTCAGGCCTCTCCTTTGTGGGAACAAAGCCGGACCCCCTTCGTGTCTCTGAGGGACAGACACCTGCTTTTGTTAGCGTCCTTGAGTGGAAGAGCCTTTCTTTTGCTAGTTACATCCTTGTAGGGCTGTTTGCTGTCACCTACCATTTTTTTTTCTTTAAAAGAGTTTTTTTTTTTTCCTTAAGACCACTTTTAGGTTTACAACAAAATTGAGAGGAAGGTACAGGAGATGTCCCGTACACCCCACACATGGACAGCCTCCCCCATTATCAGCATCCCCACCAGATGCAACACTGGTTACCAAGGATGAACCTGCATCGACAAGTCGTGGTCACCCAAAGTCTGTAGTTTACGTGAGGTTCACTCTTGGAGGTGTACATCCTATGGATTTGGCAAACGTATAAGGATCTGTTCCCACCACTATAGTATCATACAGGGTATTTTCACTGCCCTAAAAATCCTCCGGGCTCTACCTTTTTACCTCCACAAACCCGGGCACCCAGTGATTAATGTTCTGTCTCCATTGTTTTGCCTTTTTTGGTATGTTATATCGTTGGAATCCTACAGTGTGTCGCCTTTTCAGGTGGGTTTCTTTCACTTAGTAATATGCGTGGAAGGTCCATCCGTGTCTTTTCATGGCGTGACGGCTCATTTCTGTTCAGCACAGAATACTGTTCCGCCGTCTGAATGGACCACAGAATGATGAAGGGATGAGGAAGAGGGAGGGGCCCCGGGGGAGCCAGCAGCTGGAGGGGCCTGGGCGGTGAGCTGGGGAGAGCCGCATCTGGTGCTCAGCCTGGAGTCTGCACAAGGAAGTGCAGGGCCCTGGCAGAGGTGCACTCGGCCAGTGCAGCAGGGGAGACAGGGCAGGGCGGCTCAGAGCCTGGGAGGAGCGCCTCCTGCAGGGCCCTGGGCGGCAGCGGTCTGGGGGCCGAGTCTCGGTGCCTTGCTGTGACGGGAGGTGTCTGGTTCCTCCCAGAAGGCGAGCGGGTTATAAATAGCAGATGACAGGCTGTGGGGAGAGCTGCCTCTAGCGTAATCGCCGATTTTGAGAGTGCCCTGGCGAGGGTGGGAGGATGGCTGAGGTCAAGTTTGGCCCTGTTGGCCGATTGGCATTTCTTGAGCTGGGTGCTAATCCCTTCAGGAGGTCAGATAAGCTCCACGGCGGCGCCTGCTTAAGGCGCCAGGTTTGAGGCCAGGTTAACTCTTTTGGGGGGACTGCAGAAGACCCCCAAAGTTGTGGTGACTCCACATTGTCCAAAACAGAGCCGGAGCCGTCGTGGAGCTGGACTTCAAGAGGGTCCATCCAGGGGAGGGCCGGTGCCTGAAGTGCAAAGTGGACTCTGCTGTGTGACTGTCTTTCTGACGAGGCCGTCCTGTGGGAGGATGTCCTGGGGCAGCCCTGTGGCACAGAGACGGTGCCCTTCCCCCTGGGAAGTAGCTCAGGCCCAGGGACCTGCCTTGCTGAGTATCAGGGTGAGTGGGTAGCACCACTGAAGGTCAGGGGTTCCCCCTCCTGGTCCTGTCACCTCCCCCCACGGCCTGGTGTGTTAGGATCCACTTTCCAATGCCTCGCATAAGAGCAGGAATCTCTCCCACTACAGTTCTAGGCTTTGGGGGTTTCCTGCTCCCGCCCCGTCTGCTGCAGGCGTTAACCCTCACCCTTTTGCAGAGAGAGGGTAGGTTTGTAGCCTGCCTGCCCCTCCGGGGTCTGTGGGGGCGGCGGGTGGGCAGTTCTCGGCCGCCAGCCTCGTGGGAGGTGTGCACTGCTTCCCCCGCAAGTGCCGCTTCCAGCCTGGATTTCTCCTCCAGCCTGACCCCTTCCTCCCGGGGCTGGGGGTCCCGCTCCATCTCCTGCTGCTGTGGATGGGCCGTGCTTCTGAGCTTCTCGGAACCTCCCGTTTCCAGGACCGTGAAACTGGTCCCCGTGGAGTGTTGCACCTCCCATGGGCCGCCCTCTGCTTTATGGCCACTGTCGCTCTGCGCTCACTCCCGTCACAGCCGAGGCGTCCGAGAACAACGGCGCTCGCTGCTTGTTCCATCTCAGCTCACCCAGCCGAAGCCTGCAGAGGCGTCACGGGAATAGATTACCCCAGCGAGCTCTCCGGGCCCCTCTGCTGTGGCCCCGGCCCCCCTCTCGCCAGCATCTCAGCGGGGGTTCTGGAACCTCCCGCCTCTGTCGTCCTCCCCATGTCCCTTCCGCCTGGGGCGACATCTTCTCTCTAACTGGCCGCTGCGTGTGCCAGGTCGGGAACTTCGCGCAGAGCGCTGATGCCGCAGGGGCGCAGACGTGGAGAGGACAGGCCTTCATCCCTCGGATTCTTCATGCTCTTTGTCAGAGAACCATGCCCTGTGGGAGGAGCCCTTAGCTGCCCTTGCAGGGTGAGCTAGGAGAAGGAGGGCCCTCCTTTCACGAACAGGGGATATTTGGATGACGACGAAGCTGGCCTCTCCGTTTTGCCAGAGTCAGATGGTTCCCAGCAGGCACGCTGGGCGGGGAGCCGCGGCCGGCTCCTGAGGAACTTGACCGCCAGGCCAGGGGGCGTGGGCTCCTTGCAGGGCAGGGAGGAGAGGGGTGCTGGGGTGCTGCTGGCTAGCTGAGTGTTGAGCCCCCCGCAGGCAGGCTTGCTCTGTCCCGGGCTGAACCTGCACCCTGGTGGTCCAGCCCACGGGCTTTGGGGGTTCAGCAAAGGAGAGCCTCGCAAGATTCGTTTTGGGTCTGAGTGCTATGGGCCTGGGACGTGTTCTCCCATCCATGGGTATATTCCGGGGCTCGAAATCTCCCTGGTGTCCTGTCCGCTGGGATGGGGGAGGAGAGCACAGGCCCTTGACTTCTGAAGGAGGGACTCCACTGTGAGCATCTCTGGCCTGGGCCGTGTGGCTTGTCTCCTTCAGGGAGCGGCTAAAGGCAGAGGGAGGCTTCCCCGCCTTCCCTGGGTTTGGAGCTGCTCTTTGGCATTTGATACCAAGCCGTCAGGTGAGCTGGTTCTTTTTCTCGTCTCCCCCTCCCATCAAGGCTGCAAGGAGCTGGGGATGACCCTAGAGCCAAGCGGTACTGAACGGCACCGGGCCATGTCCCCGCCCCCCGCCCAGCCCCACCACTGTACCTGCTCCCAGGGTCTTGGCCCCAAGCCACGGTCAAAAATGATGTCTTGGTTGGGAGCAGACGTTCCTTGCTGACGCCCAACAGAGATTCACTGGAATTGAATGCACGTGCCAGCGTGTCCGTGATCTTAGCAGACAGCATGGGGTATGCCCAGCTTCACCATGTCCCCCCTCACTGCCCCTTGTCCCTTAGGTGAGACCCTGAGATGAGGTGGCTGATACATGAGTGGTGGTGACACCAGGCAGCCTAGCATCCGGGAAGCAGGAGGACGACCTCATTTAATTAGAAAGAGTGTGTGGCCTGAGCCCCCAGCATCCTTGGAAAAAAAGACTTTTTTCTGTGAGCATCACTCTGTACCAGGCACCGTGCTTATGCAACCTTGTGAGTTAGGTGGTGTTGTCTCCGTCTTGTAAATGAGGAATTAAGGCCCAGAGAGGTCAAGTTGCTTTTCTAACGTTGCACAGCAGGGGCAGGGAGTTGAACTCCCTCGAGTCCATGAACTTCATAGCCCGTGCTCCTTCTTGTTCTTTTTCACCAGAGCTTTTCACATCCTGCAGCATTTTCTCTGTGCTGAGCTCAACCACCCTTCTGCTACTCCCAGGCTCTCAGTGACGCCCGAGAAGTTTACTCCACGTATGCTGAAGGCGTACGTTCCCCAGGACAGGAGGTTCCCGAGTCCTGGTCTCCCCCCTTCTCTCTGTTCCTCCCTCCACAGAGATTCATTGAGCCTTTGCCATGAACCTGGCACCCGAGGGACACACAAGGGGCAAGTCAGGGATCTCTGACCTCATGGAGCTCACATTCTAGCAGGGAAGATGGACAAGAGTAAATAAACACTTAAAGTCATAATAGGTTTTCATACAAGATGGGGAGCAAAGGAAGCTTAAAGGAGAAGAAGGAAACCACGAGTCTCTAAGGAAGAACATTCTGGACAAGGGACACCCGAGTGCGGAATAACATGGTGTGCCTGGGAGCTAGCAGAGGCCGGTGAACGGGACCAGGGCACGGAGGAGGTGGGCAAGGCAGAGGCTGGATCGTGTAGGGTCCCGGAGAACATGGGAGGGGATTTGGGATTTGTTCTGCATACGAGGGGAACCTCTGGAAATTTGCTGCTCTGTGGAGAGTGAGGAGTGGAGGGGCAGGTGTGGCAGCTGGGAAAACAGAAAATGATCGCAGAAGTTCAAGGAGGAGGCTGGGGTAGCAGTGGAGTCGGGGAGAGATGGGTGGGCTGGGGTCAAAAATCGGAGGTAGAACCAGCAGGAGTTGCTGGTGACGGGTTCCCTGTGACTTGCGCATCAAGCTTCCCGTGTGACCCTGTTAAGCTTGAGCTGCCTGTAAGGCGTCCGAGGGGAGGTCACGGTCGGCACGTGGGTGCGCAAGTCTGAGCGCAGGGAGGGGCCGCTCACTTCTGCCTGGCAGTAGTCAGGTGGAGCAGTCCCTCAGGACACTTTGAGAGCCTGTGGGGGGCCCAGCTCTGCGGGGTGTGGTTCCTGGCGTAGCATGTGCTTAATAATGGCCTTTGGAAACGAAGCAAGTTGACGGCATGACTGAGTCACACAGAGGAAGCGGGGATGGGGATGCAGCTGCATCAGATACAACAGCATTTCTGTGCCACCGAGGGGTTTGCGTATACTTGGTATTCATGGAAAGGCTTGACCCTCGTGGTCTTCGACAGTGTGAGGGCAGGTACCCTTTCCCCCAGGGGACCAGCTGGGGGCTGCACAGTTGTACCGTCTCAGTCCCATGCTGCCGGGAGCTTGCCTTTGTGAAAACGTGAAAAATACCTCTTGGGAGCCTACTATATGCGAGGCACTGTAGGAGATGCCAAATAAGAGTCGACTTTGGCAAAACCAACAAGGAATGAACCTTGTAGGGCGAAGGGTGTTGGGTGCTGTGAGGGAAGTGGGAGGTGCTTCTAACGTGCAGAGGGGGCATGGGGAGGGTGGAGCTCATGGGCCCTTCCCGGGAAGGATGGCACTGCTGACTGGTTGGGGTGCAGGAGGGGCAGGGCTGGCGGGGAAGAGCCAGCAGGGAGGCGCACAGGCAAAGGCTTGGGGTGCATCACAGAGGGACCAGTGCCCTGGACTGTGGGGATACTGGCAGGCTAATAATGAAAAGATGAGCCTGCAGGAGGTATCAATTGGACGCCGTGCTGAGAAGCGTCAGCCGCATCCTGCAGGCTGCAGGAGCCCTCCGGGGCCTGGAAGATGAGGCATGATGTACCCCAGGTGGAGTGTTCAGATGGCGGTGGTGACGGTGGGGGGAGGTGGGGTGACCAACAGGGGTGCTTCTCAGTGTTCTGGCCAAAAGGATGAGACCAGGACCTGGGCCGTGGGAGTGGAGAGGACCAGGTGGTTGCAGGAGAGTTGCAGGGGTGTGGCTGGAGGATTTGGAATGGGCGAGATGCATAAGGGTAACAGCGGTGGTGCCCATCGTTTATGATATTACGCCGTGTTCTTGTTCTCAGGGCTTTAGAAGTTTTCTCCTTTTTTTTCTTTTTGGGGGGGTGGTACACGGGCCTCTCACTGTTGTGGCCTCTCCCGTTGTGGAGCACAGGCTCCGGACGCACAGGCTCAGCGGCCATGGCTCACGGGCCTAGCCGCTCCGCGGCATGTGGGATCTTCCCGGACCGGGGCACGAACCCGTGTCCCCTCCGTCGGCAGGCGGACTCTCAACCACTGCGCCACCAGGGAAGCCCAGTTTTCTCCTTTTACTCTCCACAACAAACCTTGTAGGTACTACATGTAGTTTGGGGGAGTTAGCATTATTATCCCCATTTTACAGATGAGGAATCAGAGTCACAGAGGTCAACTGGCATGAGGCTACATTGGGGAAGCGGCAGAGCTGGGATTCAGAACCCAGGCGTTCACTCCAGAGCCTGTGCTCTTAACTGCTGGCCCCAGATCCAAGTTTTGATTCCTGGATGGAGGAAGAGATGGGGACACGGGTGGAGGGGCATGTTTTCCAGAGACTGGGACAGACACCCTGATTCAGAAGACGTCATTCAGAGAGCATACGACACCACGGAGATGAAATACTGACGGTCGGGGCAAGCAAAGGGCCCCGGGCCCTTTGCGACCCGAGAGGCAGTGTGGTACCTGCACGGTCAGTGTGCCCCCCATCCTGATGCAGGCGGCAGGGTCCTCCCCCAAGTCCTGTGTGTCCAGTGTCCACAGCATCAGGCCCACAGGCGGATGACACGTGGTTCTGCAGGCCTGTCCCCAGCACTCGTCCCCGCTTTTCTGGGCCTCGGTGACCCGCTTTCTGTAGGACTGCCTTAGGTTTTCTTGTGCAAAAGAAGTCAGAGTTTTCCTGAGATGAAGCCAGGCTCTGGCTCCCCTGAGCAGCTGGTACCATGAACCTGGAAGCTTCCATCTCCAAGGAAAATCTTTTTTTTTTTTTTTCTTTTTGGTAACGTCTACTTCCCGAGGTGCAAACCTGCCACATGGACGGGAGCGGCCCCTCTCCGTGGTAATTTGACGGTGTCTGTTTAGTGGGTGCCCTGCAGGCAGCACCCTAAAATCTCTCCACTTACAATGTTATTTCTTCTATTTCTTCTGACTCCCGGGTCAGCCTGCATCTCAAAAAACACTCTTTTGAGAGCTTCGGGGAAACGTGGAGCCACAAAATGCAAGCGTCTGCCTTGTGCTGGGTCCTCATCCGTCTCCGGCTACTGCTCGTTTTTTTCTGTCGAATAAGCAAAAGCCAGAGCACGTTTATTCCCGGGGATGGGATCTCGTGTGAAAATGCGTGGTAATTGTTTCCCTTCGCTATTGTCAATATGTTTCTGTTCCGTTCATTGAACTTTGTGCTGGGCTCCCGCCATCTCACCTGTCAACATCTGAGTTATTTTTCTGTTTGCTGTTTATGAAGTGGCATCCTTTCCCCTCCAGGTCTTGATGCGGGGAGCGTTTGTGCGCCCGCTCTTGCGTGCGCGCGCGCCTGTGTGTGTGTGTGTGCGCGCGCGCGCTGCAGAAGAGGGGGCTGGGAGGAGAGAGGGAGGGCCATTTGGGATCTGCTTGGAGGGAGGCCTCCTCGCTGCCTGGACTCGGTCAAAGAACCCACACTCCTCTACTTCCGCTTTTGGGAAGTGCCTGGACTCAGAAGTGATCGATTCTGGTGTACATCCAGAGTGGGGTATAATTAGCCGTCTTGATTTCACGTCGTTATGGCCTGAAGCCCTGCCAGCCCCTCCTGCTGTGTGTGTATGTTTGAGTGGTCAGCTCCTGTCTTGGCGTCGGCCTGGGCCCTTGACCATGGGGCCCCGAGCAAGTCTCAACTCCGAGCATCCGTCTCCTTACCTGGGGGATTTGGGTCACGGGGGCGGTAAGTCACACAGCACTTCTCAGGTCCGGTGCAGTGCTGACACTTTTCCTTCCTGCTGCCTTCCCCGAGGGACAGGGGCTCACCCTGGGGAGGCAGGTGGGGGGGGTTCCAGCCTCCCAGCTCCGGGGCAGATCATTCAACCTCAGAGACGTCACCTCCTCACCTAACAGTGGATGTAGCCATCTTCCTTGTTGCTCAGCCAGGCTGAGGGGAGAGCAGAGGTGAGAGCCCAGGACCTGAGGGCTGAGGAGTTGGGATGTTGTGAGGTTCGGCCTTTTCTCTGGAAGGTGGGGGCCGAGGCTCAGACGAGGGAGAGGTTTGCCGGGGGTTGCAGCCGCTGGTGGCGCGTGGCCAGTGCGCTGTGCCGTTTGGGGTTCACCCTGCCGCCCTGCCTGAGGGCTCACCTGTCCGTTAGGTCCTGAACATATGTGGTGCCGCGCCTCCCCACGTGTGGTGCTGGATGGACAGGTGGCCCTTCTCCTGCCATATGCTCTGGCCTGTTTCAGTGTCATGGCGCCAGGGCCAGGGAGGTGCTCTGTTGCGGAGCTGGGCACTCGCCTTGCTTCCACGTCCCCGCACTCCTCCCTCCCTGTGCTTGCTCCGTCCATACCTGGCCCAAGGCTCAGCTTGATGCCGGGGATGCACACAGAGAGGTATGAGGGGAGGCACCCCGCCCCGCCCCGCCCCGGGCGGCCATTGCGCTGGAGCATCGCCGGCCAGGGCAGCGCTGGCGGGTGGGAGAAGGGTCCAGGGCTGGTGAGTGGTCAGACGGTCAGAGCCGCTGCAGAGTGTTGGGTGGGGGTCAGGGCGGGGCTGGCCAGCCTGCAGGAGGAGGTGGGCGTCAGCGGGGACCCGAGGGCCCTGGGTGGGACTGAGAATGGTGCAAAGGGGGAAGAGGAAGGTTTCTTGGGTGGGTGGGGTGCTGTGAGACAGGCATGGAGACGGTGGTGTGGAAGGTGCAGTGAGGGACCCGAGGGCTCCCGCCGAGAAGTGGGGAGGCTCTGGCCAAACACGTTTTATTTTCAGGGCTGGGTCTCAGTGTCAGTGATTGGGCGGCACGTGTCTGATTAGATTTAGCTCGTCTGACACAGCGATCGCGATCATTATTTTGGCTCAGAGCATTGCTGAGAACCTGACTCTACCTGTCACTGCCGCTTGCTCACCTGCCGGAGGATGGAAGGGACCGGAGGGAGGCGGGGGACTTCCCGAGCCTCCTGTCGCCAGGAGCCCGGTGGAAGGGGGCCCTTGGGATCCAAGGACAGGAGGCAGGGAGCCCAGTCCTGCTTTGGATTCACTCCGACCCCTTCTGGGTCACAGAGCCACTTCCCGCCCGCCGCCGCCTGCCTGCCTCCGCCCACCTCCTCTCGAGCTGGCTTTCCGCTTATCTTAATTTATTGATGAAAACTTGTTTTACGGTCCAGAGCACAGACGGCAGCAGCTCCCTGCCAAAAGAAAGCATGCTCGCCAATCGGGAAAGCGAGCTGCCTCCGGGAGATGGGTGGCTGGGGAAGGGAGGGTGGGGCGGCAGAGTGAGGGACGCGCATCTGGCCTGACTGTGCGGCGGCCTGGATGGGTGGGGGGGGCCCCGCGGGGCTGAGGGCTGCCGCCTTGGCGGGAACCCTGGCTAACAGCCGCTCTGCCGCGTCTTAGCAGTCAGGATGAATGAGGACCGCAGGCCATAAGTACTAATAATGACCCTCGTTTATAGCTTTGTAAAGGCGCTACACTGGGAAGTTTATTTTCGTGCTTCTCATTCAGTCCCAACTACAACTCTGTGTAGTAGGAACCATGAATTCCCCATTTAAAAAGCAAGCCCTGGAAAGTCGTTTTCTGAGATTCCCACCCCCCCGCTGGTACATGAGGGCTCCGTGAACTTGAACCAAGGCCAGAGCCGTCTGTAGCCCCGACCCAGACCTCCCACTGGCCCTGTGCTCTTCCGCGTCGTGGCTGCCTGTCTGGCTGGTCTTGCTGGTCCAGCTGGGTGTCCTGCTCCTGGGTGGCCGTGTTCAGCAGGGTGCCCGGCTCAGGGCAGGTACTGAGGCCCCTGCGGAGGGACTGGGCTGAGGGGCGTCAGGAGTGGGGGTCAGGCCTCCCTGTCGCTCCTTTCTAAAGACAGGAAGTTCTCCGAGTCACTTCTGAGCGTTCCTCTGAAGCTCCGTTTCCTGGTGGGTCAGAAGTGGATGTCCCCATGAGGCTGCTGACCACGCCGGGCGGGGACGGGCCTTCGAAAGATGGGGCCTGGGCCCCCGCGAGCTGCAGCGGCCTCATCTGCAACGTGGGGTAGTGAGTCCAGGGGTCTGTGGGGAGCGTGCGGAGTGGCGTGTGTGAAAGCCCCCTCCAGAAGAACGCAGCACGGGGGTGGGAGGGCGGGGAATCGTTTCCACCAGCTCCTCTGTTGTGGAAATAGAGGCACAGTAAGAAGGTCCACCGAGCCCCAAAGTATTTATTTTGTTCCTTCTTCATGCAGAGGTATGGCCATCAATTTTCGCAACTCTGGTGAAATCAGCAAAGTGGGCAGTGCAGGTTGGCTGGACGTCTGCCCCCAACACATGTGCACTCCGTGCACCCCTCCCTGCGGGGGGCACCCCTAACGATTGTTCCTCGCCTCTACCTGCCCAGCCGGCACGCAGGACAGACCACCTGCCGCTCCTTCCAGCTGCGCCTGCTGGGGTGTGTCCCGGACCCCTGTACTTCTTCCCGCCTCCCTTGACTCAGACTGGGCTACAGTGGAGAATGTTAATAAAATGAAGTTTGGGGTTTTTGTTTGTTTGTTTGTCTGAGGCATACAGAGGCTTCAGTCAAAGGATTGGAGTTGCATCAGACTGGATTAAAATCCAGCTCAGATGAGATACTTAACCTCTGATCCTTCGTTCTCATTTGCAAAGTTTGGGGAAACAGTAGGAACTACCTTGTCTGTTTTTTTTAAATTATTAAAAATTTTTTTATTGGAGTATAGTTGCTTTACAATGTTGTGTTAGTTTCTACTGTACAGCAAAGTGAATCAGTTATACGAGTATATATATGTAGACCCCCTCTTCTTTAGATTTCCTTCCCATTCAGGTCACACAGAGCACTGAGTGGAGTTCCCTGTGCTCTCCAGTAGGTTCTCATTAGTTATCTATTTTATACATAGTATCAATAGTGTGTATATATTAACCCCATTCTCCCAGTTTATCCCACCTTAGTATCCATAAGTTTGTTCTCTACATCTGTGTCTCTATTTCTGCTTTGCAAATAAGTTCATCTGTACCATTTTTCTAGATTCCACATATAAGCGATATTATACGATATTTGTTTTTCTCTTTCTGACTTACTTCACTCTGTATGACAATCTCTGGGTCTGTCCACGTCTCTGCAAATGGCACTATTTCATTCCTTTTTATGTCTGAGTAATATTCCATTGTATATATGTACCACATCTTCTTTATCCATTCATCTGTTGATGGACGTTTAGCTTGCTTCCGTGTCCTGGCTCTTGTAAATAGTGCTGCAATGAACACTGGGGTGCATGTGTCTTTTGGAGTTATGGTTTTCTCCGGGTATATGCCCAGGAGTGGATTGCTGGGTCATATGGTAGTTCTGTTTTTAGTTTTTTAAGGAACCTCCATACTGTTCTCCATAGTGGCTGTACTGATTTACATTCCCACCCACAGTAGGAGGGTTCCCTTTTCTCCACACCCTCTCCAGCTTTTACTGTTTGTAGATACCTTGTCTGGTTTTTGTGGAAAGGGGTTGACACAGTTCCTGGCGTGGATCAGCGGTCAGTAGATGCTAGCTTCCTCATCCGTGTTCTCAGTATCATCATTGTCATCGTCACCACCCTTGTCACCACCATCACTGTCACCATCCCTGCATTTTCCCCCACCCTCTTAGTCTACAGGTGGGTCCCAGGCACGCTGTACGCAGCGGCTGGCCTTCCCCTCTCCAAGCATGGACATGTCCAGGGACTCCTTTCTGAGGTATTTGGGACGCCCTAGGTCTAAGCAGTGGGGTCTGGTGGGTCAGAACATGGTTTCCAGAGGCAGATTTCCTGGGTTCCTTCACCACCTAACCTCTCTGTGCCCTCACCCTTCCAGGTGTAGAACGGGAGGACGAATGACCTCCCCCTGTCCCCACCATTGGGTTGGGAGGATTAAGTGAGGCAGATGCGGCCAAGCACTCAGAACCACGGGCACATGGTTGGGGTCCCTGGCAACACAGCTTCGGGGGGGTAGTGAAGACAGGGAAGGTGCCGGGTGGGTGAGGACAGGGCATGAGGCTCCTCCCTGAATGAGCTCCGCGAGCTTGGGCGCGCTCGCCTGCCAGGCCGTGGCCCGGCTGCTTTCAGCGAGTGACCTGATGGCAGTGGGCACATCAAGGAGTAGAAGGCGGGCCAGGGTCTCCCGTTCTGCCAGATGGCAGCGTCGGCCCAGGGCCGGGGCGAGGAGGGGGTCTCAGGCTGACACGTGAAGTTGGTGCAGAGACCATCTCTGGCAGAGGAACCTGAACTTAACCAGCCCGTGTCCCCCACAGAACATGTCAGAAATGTCAGATCCCGACGTGGGTGGACACGGCTCCCGGCTGGCAGTGTAAATAATCCGGCTCTGAGCAGAGCATCCCTGGAGAGAGGACCAATCGTGTTGGCCACGTCCGAGGCTTACAGCCGAAGTGTGTGTGGGCGGCTGTCCTGGGGCCAGAGCTGGAGCTGGTTGTCCACCACGATCCTTCCCAATATCTACACATGTAATCAGGGAGTGTTATTTGCTGAGCTCAAGCCAGGGAAGACTGTGCCCTTTACATTATGAAAGGGCCTCCGTTCTGTGACAGGCTGAATGGAGGCAGCCCTGACGAATGAGAGGCACCCAGAAGTGGACGTATTTTCATGGCGTGACTCTTCTTCCTCTCTAGGGGGGCTGGGGGCACCTTTCCTCAAACAGGGAGAATGATCCCCACCCCCTCCCCATTCTGCAAGGTGAGTTATAGTCTCCCAGATCATTTGAGCTCTTTGCCAGAAAGATGTGATGTGAATTCAAGGTTATCCCCTGCATTTTCCAAGGAGTCTGAATAATAGCACAGTGCCTTGTACCATATTTATATACCGAGGAACACAAAGGGCTCGGCAGGCATAAGCCTATCCATCCTCTGTGTCCCCGAGTGCTGGGGAGGTGTTTTTTTCTCCCTCGGTCTTTCAGCGGAGAGACGTCCCAGAAAGGCGGCTGGACCATTACTGTCCCCTGGGGCTCCATGTCCAGAGAGCAGGCTGTGGGCGGTTCCGCTTTCTCAGGGAAGCCCGGGTGGCCCCAGTTTCAACATGAACCTTGAAGATAGGTTTCTGAAACCCATCCCTGACTCCCAAGGCAGCCCCAGCTTCATGTTTTATTCTGTGCTTCGATGCCGTCAAGAGTGCCTTTCTCCCCAGAGGCACAAAGTAAAACAAATGCAGGAAGGGAAAAAATACGCCTGTGGTGGGAAAATCCTTTCTCCAGACTCCTCTGACAAGTATTCTGAGTCCTTGGCGCTTTTCCCACCCAGCTTACCGTGACCTTGGGAGTTCAGACAGTGCCTCTTGCTGTGGCCCAGGCTGTCTCCCCGTGGCTCCCTCCCGGCTCCAGAGCCGTGGCGCTTGGGGCGCAGGTGATGAGGGCTCCGTGCACACCCCTGCCCCAGCACAGGGCATCCATTCTTGCACTAGCACCTGCCCAAGAGTTGCTGGTCTTGGGTGGCCCGATGCGCCAAGCTGTGTCCTGTGGAGTGCTGACAAGTTCTGCAGTTTGGGGTCACCTTCCCCGACTCTCCCAGCGAAGGGCAGTCCTCCCACTGGCTCAGGGAACAGAAGCGTCCAGTGGAGCCGGGACAACCGACTGTCTCCTCCATCTGAGAAGCTCTTCCCAAGCCTGCCCCCTGCTGTTTTAGCCCATCTCCTCTCCTTTATAGAGCAGGGGTGGAACACAGCTGTGTGCGCTCCCGAGGGGAGCAGAACCCCGCCATCCATGGGCTCCATCCTCGTGGGGCGAGCTTGGGAACCCTGGGTTACAATGCTCCCCTCGTGTCCCTTCTCCCCTGCAGCCACCCCACCCCACCCCACCCCAGCTTGAACAGGAAGCATGTGCAGCTCTGGCAGCGTGGTGGGCCCGCCCTGGAAGGGCCGCCACGTAGCCTGGGTCAGTGTGGACAGACTGATGAGTGGCCACGCCCCCTTTACAAGGCTGGCAGGGGCTTTGTCGCACCCGCTGCTCCTTGGCCTCCTCACCACATATCAGCCTGTGGTCCATCTGGGCCTGTTCCTTGGGCCCCCTTGGGGGCTCTGAGCTGCTTCCCACCTCCTTTTCTTTCCGTCTCCCCACCGAGTGAGCAGGCCTGTGGCCAGTCCGAGACTGAGGTGCCGTGGCTGGCACCCGAGAAGGTCGATTTGGGCCCCGCTGTCCGATTTGAGGAGCCCAGATGGCCTGGGAACTGGGGTGCGGGTGCACGTAGGGGAGGTGAGCCCTGTTGCCCTGCATGCCTTCCTCCCAGACAGGAACAGTGTGGAAGTCCAGAGTTTTAAAGGGGCCGTGTTGGGAGAGCCCAAGGTAGACCCCCTTCCCCAGTTCTAGTCCTTGCCCTTTGCTCCCTGGGCATCAGCTGTCGTGGAGACTGGGCCTGCTGTTGGCACCCCTGCCCTGGCCTTTGAGGCCCAGGGACAGACACAGGGCTTGCCACCCTGCGGTCCCACAGGTGCCTTGGCTGGTGTGAGCCCCTAGGCAGGGCAGGTGCCCTCCGTACTGAGGCCAGACCAGGAAGCCCAAACAGGTGGGCAGTGCTTCAGCTAAGCCAGTCTCCTCCCTTGCCTCCAGTGGGGTCAGAGGATGCCAGGCCCTTTGTGCAGCCAGCTTGGGGCCAAGGCTGCGGTACCTGCATTTACCCCTACCCAGGACCCTAACTGACTGGAGGGAGGAAGGGCTGGCCTCACGGTCTCAAGAGGGGTCTCCCCCCGTCTCAGCTCTTTCATCCCCAGCACTTTTAAGAGTCTTCGATAGCAAGAGGTATTGTAGCAGGAGCCCCTCTCAACCGATGGGGTATGCCAGTGAATTGGGGGCGTGGTTCCCATGTTCCCGATGTCTCTGCAAAGCTCGCTGGAGAGAAGTGGGCTCGGGAAGCATGTAACTTAAGAGCTTTGTGAACGTCAGAGACTCAACAGCTCCCAAATACAGCATCCCCGAAGTTTGGCCACATTTAAACGTTCTCCCCTAGAACCATCTTAGATAGACAAATAACCACATTCTGCAGTAATCAAAATGTGACTGGGTTTTAGATACGCAAATGCTTTATGTCGTGTTTATTCGGAGGAAAATTCGGCTCGGAAATATGGGTGTGAGCTCCCTATCACCTCTGCAAGCTGGTGATATTGGAGGCTGTGAAGTCGTGAAGAAATTGGAGGCTTTGAGAGAGAAAGTGTGGGGTTAAAAATAGAATGGCCGAGGCACCATGCTGTTTGGCTTTGAGTCACGTGCAAACTCAGTGTGAACCACACCTGTGCTGTGGCTCCCAGCCAAGCCAGGGGCGGCACAGGCTGGATTACTAGAGGTATAGAGCTCAGAGTGCGGGAGGGGGGAGTGGTGTCTTGCACTCTGCACTGGTCCCTCTGGAGCTGGAACCTAACTTTTGGTAGTGGAGGGTGACTCAGAGGTGAGAGCCCTAAACGCCCTTTTCTAGGCCAGGAGAAGGTCGGGAAAGGATTTTGTTAGATACAGGCCTTCAAGAACCTCAGGTCCTGCCACACTGGATCTCGGTGGGCTTCGCGGGCAAAACTAGGACTGCCGCACGTTAGCCCTGGGGAAGCGGATTCCTGAGTTAATAAGGAAGAATTCTTGACCAATTAGAGCTGTGCAAAAAAGGAACAGAGTGTGTTATTGGCAGGTGAGCACCGGGACCCCGGGGTGCTCAAGCGGAGGCTGGACCCCTGGGGCCAGGCACAGAGGAGCCCTCTCACGGGCGCCCACCCCTTTCCGTGCCCTGGTCCTTCTGTCTCCGGGTGGCTTTGGCAAAGGTGTCCCTGTGACGTTGTCCCTTCTGTGTGGAATTGGAAGCTCTGTCTGGAGGCCCCCATCTCCCTTTATGGCCGTGACATTGAATGAGCTGCAGCCCACCTCCCCGCCAAGAGGCGAGGGTGGCTGAGACACGATGTAGCCGCCCCCTCAGTCCTCGCGCTGACACCTTTCCCCTTTCTCTGCGTGATGAAGTTCCTAGCAGCCGGCTTCTCCCAGGGCCAGGCAGGATCGTTACCAGCCAGCGCACTGGCTGTGAAATTATAGTCGTTTCTGTTTGCTGTTTTATTCTCCACATCCACTAATTTATTAAATGCTGTTAAACGTTGCACTTGGCCCTGACTCATAGAGAACACGGGGGCGTGCTGAGGCCAAGGATTTGAGGGGCTCCTGCAAAGCAAAGAGAGCGTGGGGGGCAGGGGCGCTGCAGAGACACAGAGGCCTCGGGGATGAAAGTAGCCAGAGGGTGTGCTGAGCTCTGAGGGGATGGGGCAGGTAGAGAAGGCG
Organism: Tursiops truncatus; assembly: GCF_011762595.2. NCBI lineage: Eukaryota > Metazoa > Chordata > Mammalia > Artiodactyla > Delphinidae > Tursiops > Tursiops truncatus. Next base: position 98,844,753 of record NC_047044.1, on the reverse strand, counting down.
TCTTAAACAGGCGAACAGGGGCTACAGGGGAGTTGCGGGGGAACTTGGCACGGGGGTGGTGAAGAGGGTGCAAAGGGGGCCTTCTTTTTCAGGTGGGTTTGTGTGTCTGGCTATGGTCCTGTTCCCAACCCCTCCCACCCCTCCCTCCCTCCCTCCGTCCCTCCCTCCCTCCCTCCATCCCTCCATCCCTCCCTCCATCCATCCCTCCATCCATCCCTCCCTCCCTCCATCCCTCCCTCCATCCCTCCCTCCATCCCTCCATCCCTCCCTCCATCCCTCCCTCCCTCCATCCCTCCCTCCATCCATCCATGCATCCCTCCCTCCCTCCATCCCTCCCTCCCTCCCTCCATCCTTCCCTCCACCCATCCCTCCATCCATCCATCCATGGAACAAATATTTCTGCAGTATCCAGGCATGTTCTGGGCCCCACGGTGGTAGAGAAGGGGCTGAGACGTGAACCTGGCCTGGGAGCATTGGTGTTTCTGTGGAGATGGGCAGCGCGTCTACACAGAGGGCCAGGGAGGGATGCCCAGCCCTGGCACAGGAGGTCACCCCAGGGAGGGCCTCCCTACACGTTGGGGAGATGGTGGCAGCTGTGAGGGACACAGGCAGTGGCTGCCCTTTGGCTCTAAGCAAGTGAGGGAGGAAGCTCAGGGGGGAGGTTTGTTCAGGGGAGGTTATGGTTTCCCTCCCGGAGAACTGGGGCGCTGTGTGAAAAATGCATAAGGACACATGGCAGGAACATGAATTAAAACCACAGATCAGTGTGGTTGCAGCTGAAGATGGGGAAAGGCCATGGGGGTGTTGGCTGATTACAGCAGACTTGATAAATGAGGCCATAGCCTGCGGGCCTCCGTCTGCATGCTGTGCATCTGTTGGATGGGCCCAGGGTGATGAGGAAGATGCTGAGACCCTGAGGGTCCTGCACCTTCTCCCTTCTGAAGAGAGAGCCTGGAGGAGGGAGACCCATGGGCATTGCCAAGGGGAGGCGCTGTTCTAGGCCCTGGGGATTTAGTAACGGACAGTACAGACCAGGTCCTGGTCCCTGTAGAGAGCAGGGAACGGACAAATGCCAAGGGTTTGCTTACCTTTGGATGGGGGTTCATTTGGAGCCTGAGTGGAAAATACTTGGAAGTGCCCTTGGTTGGGGGAGGGGCAAGGGGCAGGGAGGCTCGGTGGTCAGGGTGGCCCCTGGGCCTGCCTCTGCTTAGAGAGGAGTGCCGGACCGCAGCAGGGTGGCTGGTGCCTTTGGGTCGGTCAGTTGGCTGGGTCCTGGTGCTTGAGTCACCCCGCCTCGCCCCGGGGTTTCTTCCTGCCGGGGGGCTTGAATCTAGCTGGTTGTGTCTGAGACAACCCTCTGCTTTGGGAAGCCAGTTTCCCCGAATGCCACCAGCTGAGCTCTCCAGCGCTGAGCTCTGGCTGTGCCCCTGCAGGCCCCGCCTCCTTCCTGTGCCGGGCGCCCCCCCCCCCCCGCCCGTGTGGGGTGGTTTCCCCCTGTCCCTCCCATCCCTCCCTCGCCCTCCCTGCCCCTTCTGTGGCTTCAGAGGTGGCTTCCTGTCCTCTTGCCCTCCCGCCCAACAAACCCTGTCTGCTGCCATTGCCCCCCCGCCAGACATCAGCCCCTCTCCGGCCCTCACCAGCACTGTCCTCCCGTGCGTGTCCCTCTCAGAGCTAGGACGCACCCCACCCTGGAGGGACACACCAATTCTTCCTCGGGTGTCTGTCTTCTCTGTGAGTTGGTAGCTGGGGGGTGGACACCTGGCTTGGGCAGGGGGCTAGGGCAGCGGTTCTCCATCTCTATTGGCATTTGGGGCCAGATGTCTCTTTGTTGCGTGAGGGCTGCCCTGTGCCCTGTAGGACAGTTAGCAGCGTCCCTGGCCTCTGCCCACTCAGGTGCCAGTAGCACCCTCGCCCCAAGCTGTGACAACAAAAAAGACCCGACATTGCCGATGTCCCCTGGGAGTAAAGTTGCTCTGGTGGGACCACCGGACCGGGGTGAGAACAGCGTGTCTCAGGCTGGGAGATTCTCTAGTCCGGATGCCACATCTTAAAGGGCTTTGGGCCGCAGAGAGGGAAAGAACCTTAGGGTCACACGGGAGCAGCGTAATGAAGGAGGCATTTTAGGGAAAGGATTCAGGCAGGTCTTTGCAGGCTGGGCTGAAAAACGGAGGCCAGAGGAAGGCAGGGGCGCGTGGCCGGGACCTGGGCTTGGGGCTGAGGCAGCGGCCTGGCGCCTCTCACCCGTCGGGGCTCAGCGGGGGTGGCGCCGGGGCTCTGCGTCAAATGCCGGGCAGCCAGGTCCCGGGCTGGGCCTGGCAGTGTGATGTCCTAGTCTGTGAACTTAGGGTCTGGGGGCTCTGCTGGTTTGGGGTCAGAGACGGGAGCAGAGGGTCCCTCCATCTCAGCAGGAGGCCGAGGATGTGGGGTGAGCAGGGCCTCTCGTTGCCTGCAGGGCCTCATTCATTCAGCAGTGGCCTTTTGGGGACGGGGACGCGTGTGTGGCTCTGAGAGGAAGGTGCGGGACTTGGGTCCAGGCTGCCGGTGGAGGCTGCCCTGCTGTCCGCAGCAGGCCTTACCTGAGACTTCCCCGGGGCAGGGTGACCTCAGACAGGAAATGAGAGGGAAGCAGAGGTGTGGGGAGCAGCTCGTCCTCCCCGGCGGGCTGTGGGGAGCTGGCACAGCAGGTCAGAGGTTGGGGGGCCTGAAGTCACCGAGGTGACTGGCTCCTGGAGGTTCTGAGCTGTTGGGGTTTCCCACGTGGGGGCCCCTGTCCACGAGGCACAAGGGGACCCTCCCGGGCCCACTCCCGGTGGGAACCGGCTGCTGGGAGGGAGCCGGACAGTCGTCCCTTGGTATCCGGGAATGCTAAGGTCCCTTACATAAAGTGGTGCGAGTGCCCTGAGGACTTTCCCGGGCCCAGGGATGGTCCCGAGGGGCCCGGTGTCTCCAGCGCAGGGTGGGAAGGCGTCCTGCGGCTCCAGGGTCCCAAGGCCAGGCTCCGTACCTGTAGCGAGCGACCTAGCCTGTAGCAAGTGACCTGGCAGCAGCGGGGTCTCCTCTTTTTCTTTTCTTTTTGCGGTACGCGGGCCTCTCACTGCCGTGGCCTCTCCCGTTGCGGAGCACAGGCTCCGGACGCGCAGGCTCAGTGGCCATGGCTCACGGGCCCAGCCGCTCCGCGGCATGTGGGATCTTCCCGGACCGGGGCACGAACCCGTGTCCCCTGCATCGGCAGGCGGGCTCTCAACCACTGTGGCACCAGGGAAGCCCGGGGTCTCCTCTTTTTCATTCCAGGGTCTGGCTTTTAGAGCCGTAAATCTCCAGCATGGAGAGCATGGATTTCCACGGTGTGATTAATGAAGGAAAAATTGAGCCGGCAGCCACAGAAAATGACCGGATTGAGCAGAGTCAGTGACAGGTTGGAGGTCTCTGAGCCTCCCTGCAAACCCAGAGCTCTGACCGGCTTGGGGCGCCACCTGGTGGTTGCGGGTGTGGGTGGCACCCAGTCCCTGGCTGAGCTGGGTGGATGCCCCGTTGCGTGGGGGGCCGCTCTGGGCCTGGTGTGCCCACACCGCGGACTCGGCCCCGTTCCAGCGGGGCTGCCGCAGGGCACGGGGCGAGGGCGGCTGTCCACGGCGTGGGGCCCCAGCAGCTGCTCCGCTCGGCCGGCTCCATCTGCAGCCCTGGGAGCTGTCTCCGGTTTAGTGCCGCGCGGGAATAGCCCCGCTTCTTTCGGCATGCCCCGTCTGGACTGCCTTTCCGTCTCCTCATTTATCAAAATCCTACTCATGCGTCGAAGCCGAGCAAGCCCTTCCAAATACATCTCGAATTGGACTGTCTCTCGGCACTCCTGCACAGCCTCCCGCTGGAGGTCCCTCCAGCCCCGCCTGGTCCCCTGGTCACGGCAGTGGCGTCCTGATGGCTCGCCCATCGCACTTTGCCCTCCGATGCCCTATTCTCCACACAGCAGCCAGAGTGACCTGCTGAAACCACAGATCACGTCCCTGTCCTGCTCCCGGGCTTCCCATCCCATCAAGAACACCACCATTTTCGTTCCCGATGCCTGCGAGCTCCCACCCGCCGGTCCCCCACCACTGTCACTCTGTCACCTCTGGTCCCCGGCTGGCCAGGCTCCCCCCCCCCCCAGGGCTTTGCACTGCTGTTTCCTCTAGAACATTCTTCCCCCGCTTATTTGCCTGCTTATTTACTTCCCCTCTTGTGGGTTCCTCCTCAAGTGCCACCTTCCCGAGGGGCCTTCCCTGCCCCCTGCCCCACACTCCCTCTCATCCTGACTGTTTCTCTTCACGGCACTGGGAAGCCTGTCGTGTGCTTGCTTGTGTGTCCCCTCTTCCCCAGGGCGGGTCTCTGCCGGCGCCGTTGCCACCGCTGCCCCGTGCTTAGAGAAGGGCCCGGCTTTAACGAGTAGGAGCTCCACTCCGGTTCGTGGAGCAGATGAGAGAGGAAGTCGTCTCCTGGGCAGCCTCTGCCGGTGCCTGGCCTTCCCGCTGTCCGCCTGCGTGTGGCCGCCTGGCCCTCGCTGCCACGTGTCCGCTCCCCGGAGTGGGGGCAGCTCGAGAGCAGAGACGGGCTTGCATCCTGGGGGCCGCAGCATGGCGCCCGGCTCGGGACCTGTCTCCCGGAGGCCGGCGCCTGGCCCTGCTCACCCTCTTCACGGGCCTTCTTTCTTTCCAAGTCCCACAACGGTCCAGACAGGGAGTGGTAGTGTCTCATTCCCCACCTGCCCCGTGCACGTGCCTGCGGGGCTGCCCCTCCCCCTGCCACCTGAACTCTGTGCCACTTACTTGGCCCCCGTGCATACGGCCTGGGGTGGATGCTGCCCTCCCCTGGCTCCCGTCTGGTCCGAGCCGAGGCCCTGGGAAGGCAGGTCCCTAACGTGGCTGTGGCTCCTCTGTGCTGTAGGTTCTCGGTAGATACCTGTCGGCCGACTGACTAGCTCCCGAGACCCCGCAGACATCCTTGAGCCCCTGGAGGGAGCGGGGGGGTGTCAGCTTATGGAGTGTGAAACAAGGCTGCTGTGCAGACCTGCAGCCCGGGGAGTGGGAAACTGCAGCCGCGGGCATCGCAGCCCCAGGGGTGCCGTGGAGCGGAGTGGGTTCCAGCCGGGGGCAGCTGCTGCTCCCTGGGATGGGTGGTGAGGTCATGGCGGACCCATGCCCTGCACATCGGCCAGCCCCTCAGCCAGGCCAGGGAGCCCCTTCCTGTTTCCATATGCGTGAAATTTGTTCTTCCAGCTCCTGAGGACCATGGACAGGTGGCCCTTCTGGTCAGGGCAGCGGGACCCAGTCACCGCAGGGTCTGGCTCTGAGAAACTGGCTCGGCGGTTCCCTCCCAAACTCCTCACTTGCTTCCATGACCATGTGGCCCCTCCCCGCCTCCTTCCGGAGCGCCAGGCCCTCCTCTGCTGAGTGGGACCCCCATGGCCACGCACGTGCAGCTAGGACCTTCCGTACTTGTTACGTGCTTTCCCTGCGCCTTGTTTAATTTGTCCTCATTGACGTGACCCTCTGAGCTTCGAGAAGCTAGTTCCATCCCGTTTGACGCGGAGAGGCTGGGGGCTTCGTGCAGGTCACACCACCCAGCTGCACCCTGTCCGTGTCTCACGGTTGGGGCCGGGGGAAGTGGGGGCAGTGGAGGGACACGCAGTCCTTTGAGTCTTGTGGAGACGGATACCAGAGCAGTGCCGGGCTAACAGGCTTCCCTTTCTCTCCAGCTCTGTGGCTGTGGACTGCTTGGAGTGGGCATTTGGCTCTCCGTGTCCCAAGGCAATTTTGCCACCTTCTCCCCCAGCTTCCCATCGCTGTCTGCAGCCAACCTCGTCATTGCCATAGGCACCGTCGTCATGGTGACGGGCTTCCTCGGCTGCCTGGGCGCCGTCAAGGAGAACAGGTGCCTCCTTCTGAGTGTAAGTTGGACCCCAGACCCCCCAGCCCTCCGAACGCTGGATCGCCCTGCATCTGAGCCCCTGAGCCCCCTGGGTGCCCAGCCTGAGCCCGGAGAAGTAGCTCCTAGAATGGTCTTTGCCTGACCCCGCCCCTCTTCCTCATGATTGGCTGCCCCTGCCCTAGGTGCCCCTCGCACTCCTTGACTGGTGTCTGCCTCCTCTCCCTGCCCTCCCCATCTGGGAGTCCTCAGGAGCCGTGGCCTCTCCCGTACCTGGGAAGTCCTGTCTAGGTGTTACCTGTCCCCGGCCACCCCGTTTGCACCCTGTCCCCGCCCGGGACCGCTGCCACGTGCCCACGCCTGCACCTTCTCTTTGCAGTTTTTCATCGTCTTGTTGATCACCCTCCTGGCGGAGCTGATCTTAATTATCCTCTTCTTTGTCTACACGGACAAGGTAAGCCTTCCAGGAGGGGAGGGGGCGTATGGAACTTCCTTGCCCCTGGGGTTGGGTCTGGGAAGCCGGAGGGAAAGCAGTGACAGTTCATACTTGTGAGGAGAGGAGAGCTAAGAAGGGCCTGGAGGAGAGGTTTTGGTGGGGGCTCATTACCTAGTGTAGTCTTAGGAAGTGGAGTCCTCCAATGACCACGGGATGCCATGGACGGCCTGTGGCACAGAGAGCTCCCCGTCACTGGGAGTATTCAAACACAGTTGTGGGGAAGGGATGCAGGGCTCACTAGGTGCCTGGGCTGGGTGATAGGAGGGTAACCTATTGGTAACACAGGGGAAGCTTCCAGGTGACAGTGTGTAGGGCTCACAGTGGAGGCAGCTGTGATTCCAGAGACCTTTGGGGACAGACAGCTGCTCCCAGGCTGCCCCGGGGGGTCAGGAGGGTGGAGCGGGGACCCCTGGCGACCCCGCCAGGCTGGACGGTTCCCTGCAAAGTTGGGGAACTTCTTCTGGGACCACCAGGAACGACTGGCCAAGCGTGGGCTTTGGGCTCGGTGGGCCCTTTGGGTGCGTTGTACCCAGAACCGTGTTACCATCTTCTCCTTGGGTCCTGAAGGAGGCGCCCGGGCCACGCTGAGAGGGAGAGGCACTCTTAGGATTTGTAACAGTAGTTCCTTTGCATCTCTGAAAAGGAGGCACGAATAATACTGCGAGATCCCCGCGGGCCAGCCTTGTTCTCAGCTCTTTATGGGAGTCCTTTCCTCTAGCTCTCACAACCCCAGAGATAGAGGCTATTTTCCAACTTCACAGACAAAGCAGAGGTGGCCCACGCTCGGGACAGCTGATCCGCACCCTGCAGTTCCCAGGGTGTGTCCCGACAGGGGCAGCGTTGGGGGGTGTCATGGCCTGGAGGCAGGTGGCCTGTGCGGGGCTGGTCCTGGGACCAGGGCAGCTGAGCGGCTTGGGCTGTCCCCGCCTCCGTGTCACAGCTCTGGCCCGAAGAGCTCGGCTCTCCAGGGTCACCGCCCGGCCCCCGGCGGGCCTCCCCCGCCCGGGAGAGCTGTGGCCAGCTGTCCTGGCCAACCTGGGAGAGCTGGGGAGCGGGGCGGCCTCCTGCTCTCGCCCAACCTGAGTCTGCCCTCACCTGCCAGGTGAATGAGAACGCCAGGAAGGACCTGAAGGAAGGCCTGCTGCTGTACAACTCGGAGAACAACGTGGGGCTTAAGAACGCCTGGAACATCATTCAGGCCGAGGTGCGGGGTTGTGCTGGGTGGGACGGCGGGGCCTGGCCTCAGACTCTGGGACCCGGCTGGGCACCCTGGCCTTCTGGGTCAGACACCGTGTGGCAGCCGCAGAGGGGTGAGGGGGTCGGCAAGCAGGGCCTGGACGTGGCCTGCAGCTGCGGGGCCCAGGGAGCTGGGAAGGACGGATGATCGAGAGGGCACCTCGTCCAAGCCCTTCCTTTCTGAAGCTTTGGCACGAACGACAACTTATTTTAGCAGCAGGGTTGCCTCCCTTGTCATGACTCAAGAGGTTCTGTTCTAAGAGGAAAGGAGTTAGCACAGCGCGAGGGGGCAGGGGGCTACAGCCAGCTTGGGCGATCCACAGAGCCAAGAGCCAGGGCGCTGGTGGGCGAGCGGAGGGCTGAGCGGCCTGCCCAGCGCCCAGCGCCCAGCGCCCAGCTCAGAGGGCAGGTGACATTGCCTTCTCCCCATCCAGCCTCCAGGAAGGAGCGATCACTTCCTCCCCTGGGCCCGGCTGAGGCCCAAAGAAGGGACAAGAAGGCTGTCACCCCTGGGCCGGGTGACAGGGGAAGCCCAACGGGGAAGCCGGGTGTGGCCCGTCTGACCCTGGGCCCCTCCCCCTGCAGATGCGGTGCTGTGGTGTCACCGACTACACAGACTGGTACCCGGTGCTGGGGGAGAACACGGTTCCCGACCGCTGCTGCATGGAGAACTCCCAGGGCTGTGGGCGCAACAGCAGCGCCCCCGTGTGGAGGACGGTGAGGCTGCACCCCACCCCACCCCAGGGGTCCGTGCGGTGGACAGCCTGGGGACCGTGGCCCGGGCCACCAAGGAGGTGGCTTAATGTGGGACGGGCGGGGATGCACAGGCCTGAAGCCAGAAGGCAGGTGGGCAGTGGGGGATCTGGGCCCACATCTGGGGGCGTTGGAGGTCGGAGGGAATGGGGTCTGGGGCTGTGCGGCGGGGCCTTGTAGGCGGAACCCCTGGGGGAGATGCTCGAAGGCAAGAGGACCGGGGCCGGGGGCAGGGGCAGAGGCGCAGAGAGGGTCACGCCGGCGCCTGAAGCTCTGGTCCTCACTCCCCAGGGCTGCTACGAGAAGGTGAAGATGTGGTTTGATGACAATAAACACGTGCTCGGCACGGTGGGGATGTGCATCCTGATCGTGCAGGTAAGGGGGCCGTCCAGCCTCGCGCAGCCCAGCCCCAAAGCCCGAGGTAGAGAGGACCGACCTGCCCCTCCCCGCCCGGGCTGCGCCCCCGGGGCCTGTGCGAGCCTGTAGGAAGCCCCCATGGGTTTGCCTGTGACGTGCCTGTCCCCACAGCACGGGGACGTTTACCCTGTGACTGAACTGAACGGCAGTGAGTCCTCAGGCGTCAGCTGTGAGCAAGGCCTACAGGTGCCTCCGTGGGGTCTGCCCCATCCCGTGGGATACGTGCGACCTGGCAGGTGGCTGAGCCGCTGTGCCTTCGTTTACACATCCGCGTAGTGGGCGTGATCGTGGGCCGCTTCTGAGCGTTATGTGAGTTTAATAGCCGACACGTCGCACGGGGGAGGCGCTCGGGAAGGGCTCGCTGCCCTCAGCCAGCGTTTCGCGGGCGGTCATGCTGTGCAAGGCCCAGCGTGGGTGACGGAGGGGGACTCGCAGGGGCCCCCGGCTCCCTCCTTGAAGAGAAGGCTGACGTGGTGAGAGCAGGAGCCCCCGGCCTTTCTGGGGGGGCATTATGGGCTCCCCCTTGCCCACTTGTGTGTAACTCCTACCCTTGGTGACCACCTGACCCTGACTGGTCCATCCACGGGGAGATGAGCTCCTGCACGAGGTCCCCTTTCTTCCCTAAACCCCGCGGGCCGGACCATGTCTGGTCATCTGCGAGCCTCCGAGCTTAGCAGACAAGCCACTGTCCCTGCTCAGGGCTCTGACGGAAGACGGGCTCATGGGAGCAAGGGTCTCTCCGGTGCCAAGAGTGGGGCTCGGCTCGGGGCTGCCTGCAGCCCGGCCTGGACCAGGACGCCGGGGCCAGGCTGGGCCCCTCGGTCTCCAAGGTCACGGGCAGACCTTGAGTGTGAGTGCCGCGGGAAGTACGGTGTCCTTGGCCGCGGGATTCGCGGCGAGTGCCGGTGCCCGGGAGGCCGCAGGCTGGCTTCCTGCACGTTCTGCTCCGCTCGGGATCGGGGGGTTGAGGGGACCCAGATGAGTGGTAACTTCCTCCCAGCGGAGCAGCGGTCAGACGCCACGCCATGTACCCCAGGACCCCGCGGAAGTGAGGCGGGGGGCTGTCCACGTCCTGCCGCTACCCCCACGCCCCCAGCTCCCCGTCGGCTGCCACTTAGGGTCAGGTCCTGCCCTCACCGCAGCGCTCTGAGACGGCAGGTTTCTGGGCCTCGAAGCTCGGTGACGTCCCACACGGACAGTCCGAGCGGCCGAGGTCCCCACGTGCGGCCTCCCCTTTTCTGCATCGTCCTCACTCCGCCAGCATCTGCATCCTGCAGGGGGCTGCCTCTCGCGCTCTGGGTGCCCGTGGCCCCCATCTGAGGCCTTCCCCGTGTCTTTCAGATTCTGGGCATGGCCTTCTCCATGACCCTCTTCCAGCACATCCACCGGACTGGGAAAAAATATGACGCCTGAGCGGGCCGGCCGAACGCCCCGGCCCCGCGGACACTGCGCCTGGGAAGAGGCCTTCAGCTTGTGTCGCCTGCCCGCACCCTCCAGACTGCTGACCCCTGCGCCCGCCGCCCCGGCCCGCCTTCCCCGCCGCCCGCTGCAGCCTTCTCGGCGGGCGGAGGCCAGGGAGGAGGAGGTGCAGAGACCTCGGGGTGCCGGGGTGCCCGGATTCCTGTGTATTTGCCAAAGAAGACAGGGTGGGCAGGCGGTGTGCTCTGGGAGCCCCCCGGCACCAGTGCGCTTCTGCCCTGTCCTTCCTCCGCTGACACTTTGTCCCCGCGTGGCGTGGGGCAGGAGGCGCAGGGCTCCCTCCCGGTGGAGAGACTGCGCGGCGGAGGCCCCGGTGCCCCTGGCCACCCGGAGAGCGGGTGCGCGGATGCGGGCGGGGCTGACCGTCTCCCGGCCGGGCCCCTGGAAACATCTCGCCCAGGCTTTTTATACCTTACAGTGTAACTTTTCTATTTTATTTTACTCTGATTACGATTATTCAGGAATACTATCTCTTGGATAAGTTTAGGGTTAGCTTTCTGATTTATAACTTTTTACTGCGTTGATTTCTGTAACAGTTTGATTTTCTTTCTGAGGGTGGGGACAGGCAGGGACAGGGCATGTCCGCCCGGTTTCTGTCAGGACAGACCGCTGTGCACACTCAGGAGGCTCTCGCCAGGATGCACTGAGGGTGGGGGAGCAGGGAGCCTGGGAGGGGCAGGGGAGACGGAGGCGCAGGAGGCCGTGCGGGGGCGAGGCCTGCAGGGTGCAGCGTTTGCCGAGGCCCAGGCCGCGTGAGAGGCCCGGGCCGGGGGTCCTCTGGGGGCTGCGGGTGCTTTGCTTGGGAACGAGGCCGAGCGGTCGTGGGTCCTTATGCGTCACTGATGAGCAGTTCCTTTTCCCTTCTTCCTCCCTCCTGCCCTCTGTGGGCCCGGGAGGCTCCCCTTCCACCCCTGCGGGCATTCCCGCGACAGGTTCTGCAAACACGTTATTTCACAGACATTCCTGCTAGAAACTCTTGGACAAATACCTCTGTAGTTCAGACGCTGCTTACTCTCTCACATTGCTTCTGGAAGGGGAAGCGGTCCTTCCGTGGAGCTGCTCAGACAGCGGCAGAGGACCCACGACCACCAGAGGGGAGGCGGAGCCGTGGTCGCTCCAGCCAGAGTCGCTTGGCTGCTGACTCCCTGCTGGGAGGGAGGGAGAGACGTCCACCCGGGTCCCAGGACCTCATCTCCTTCCCTGGGGTTCATCGATGCTGAGGTGACTGGTGATCACGTCCTCTGCGACCCCAAGGCAGAGTACCGAGACCCAAGAGAGGTCAGACGGGATCCTGTTACGGTCGCCCCAGGACACAGCAGCCTGAGTCAGGGCCTGGAGATGGACAGTTGGGGGGCATCCGACTGCCGCGGGGTGCCCCGACTAGGGTTCATGCTGGTCTAAGCAAGTTGTGCAGTTAGAAAAATAAGTCAAGAGTCCATGGGGCTGAGATTGGAAAGGTTTCCCCACCAGCTGGTGCTTCCCCAGGTGGGCCTCACCTGGGCGCTGCCTTTGTTCTGCACTGTTTGGATGGGTGCCCTGACCTCCTGGGGGGCCCTGTCTCCTCCCCAGCCTCCACCTGTCTGTTCCGAGAGCTGAGACCTGGCCACCCAGCCAGCAGCCCCCTTCTCCCTTAAGTACAAGACGGTTGGGACCAGTACAGAGCTTTTGGTGTGCTCGGGAGTCGAGCTTCTGGGTGTGGGGCAGCAGAGAGCAGGGTGCGCTCAGCGGGTTGGGCAGAGCAGAGCCCACCTCCTGAGACGGGAGTGGGATGCTCATGGGAAAGCCTGTGGGCAGGGCCGTGGGCGGAGGCCACAGGGGACGGGCCTTCCCCGCCCTCTGGCCCTGCCTTCCCGGGAGCCCAGGTCTGCAGAGCCCAGAGAGGACGCACCACCATTCCGCCGCGAGGGACCCTCCACAAACGAGCATTCGGGCGGCACAGTGGCACTGCTGCGTAATGGGGGGGGGTTTACGCCTATCAATGCAATGTAAAAGTTTTGTTAAAATCAGCAGCGAAAGCCTAGCACCTTGGTGGTGTATGGCCTCGCTGGCATCTTCTGTTTCTGGGGCTTCAAGGGGCGTCCTCCGGCCCCCTCCTCCCGCCAGCCCCTGCCCCGTCCGTCTGTCCACAGAGCCTTGTCCACAGTTCCCCAAACTGCCTTCTCGCCTGACCCTGTGCTTGGCTGTTCCGTGGTTCGGCCGAGTCCGCGCACGGGGCCGGGGGGGCTCCTTCCAGGCCCTCTCCCATCATGCAGAGCGGTCCCCACCGCGCCGTGTGACGTCAGTGATGGGGCCCAGCACCTGCTCGGTTTCTCCCGACCCTGCTGTCGAGCGCAGCACTACCTGAGGGAAACCCCTCCTTGGCGACTCCCCTGCCAAGGTCACAGTTAGCTCAGTGGGGTCTGATGCAGGCGGTTTACAGAGTTGACTCCCAAGGCCAAGGTCCTGCAGACGTCAGGGGAGTGCCTGTCTCCACTCGGCCTCTCTCTGCAGCCGTCTCGCAAGGGAGGTGAGCCAGCAGGGCTGAGCACGGCCCTTGCGGACCCCAGCAGGTGCCGACCCCTGTTCCCCCGCTGGAGGCCCTCTCCTCTCTCCCCTCCAGCGTGGGCCTGCGTCGTGGCCCCTCACCCTGGAAAGGTTGCTGGCCCACCCCAGGCCCTCATGCAGGTGTTCTGGTTTCACTTGGACCAGATGGCCGTCCGTCCTTGCTTTGGTGGCCAAAGAGTGGTCCAGGTGGATGGAAAGGATGTCCCGCCTCTCCGGCCCCTGCCCACCGCTGGTGGAGGTGCTAACAGCAGCGACCCAGCCAGGACGGAGCGGGAGCCGGGTGCCTGAGGTCCCCCTGCCCCTCAGCCCTCCAGGGCCGGCCTCTTGCGTTCCTGTTCTCCCATCCCCCCGCTCCGCCGCCACGAGGCCAAGTCCAGGCCGTGTCCTTGCCTCGCCACGCTGACCGGGCCCCTCGAGGGCCAGGCCTGGGGCTTGTGCCCACACGCTGCCCGCTGGGGCAGCATGGCCGAGCGGGGGGGCACGCGTGCTGTTTTCAATGCACTTTTCTGCTTGCGATGCCGTATCTGTGCGCTTCCTTCCTCCTGGTCCTGGCTTACGGAACGCCATGTTTTTAGCATGTTTTTAAATAAAAACTGATAACGTGTCAAAAGCACACGCAGCCTGTCTCTTTGTGGTGTTTGTGTCCACTGAGCCACGACTGTGGCTTTTTCACGAGGTGTTGCTGTGGGGACCAGCCTGCCTTGTCCACGCACAGCCCACAGCAAGGACCTCTCGCCACCTCCTCGGGCCCAGGCTACAGATCTGCTGGGTGGGGAGGGCTGTCTGGGGTCAGGGGCCTGTCCCGGCGGCCTGGCCGCGCGAGAGGCCAGCTCCCACCTCAGTGTCCGCCACCCGCCACAGATGGCCAGTCCTGGGGTCCTGTAAGCGTGTGAGGGCGGGGCCAGGAACAAGTTCTCAGAGGCCCCCAGTGGGGCGGGGCTGTCAGCTCTAGGTACAGCCTCTCCCCCGTCCCTGCGACGTTCCTGGGTTCGTGTGGGCCTGGCGTCTCTCCCAGGACTGAGGGGGCCGCACCCGCTGAGGGTGGCCCTGGCACGGCCTTCAGAGGGCAGGAGGCACCCGTCAGCAAGAGATGGTCGGCGGGGACGGAGGGCGGCATTGGAGCACGAGAGCCCTGATCTGCCGGCCAGCGGCAGCGGGAGGCTCCCAGCTCCCTCAGCTGGGGTTCTGGCTTGTGGGTTTTCCTCTGCTGTCATCGTCACAGTGACAAGGAACAGGAGAGGGGTGGGTGGACGGGCTGGGCGGGAAGGAAGGGTAGGCACAGCACGGGGTCTCCCTGAGTCCCTCCACACGTGGAGATCTGCCCCCCTCCTCAGGGGGAGGCCAGGCTGGCACGAATTGTCCTGAGCACCCACCTTGGCACCCCTTCCCACGGCTGCTGTGCCCCGAAGCCCCCGGGGGTTCGCTGGGGACTGAGGAGTCTGAGGCGACCCTCTCGAAGGTCCAGTGGAGTGGGGTCCCTGGGAGCCTCCCCAAGGACAGTTACCGGGGGACCTTGGGGCCGAGGGCAGGTGACCCTCCGTCATCTGCTGAGGACCAACCAAGTCAGAGGAGCGCCGGTGGGGCCGCTCCCCCTGCCATCCTGCTCTTACTCCTGCCCCAGCCCATGGGCGCCCCACGGCGATGCCACCTGGCCCCTGTGCTGTCTGCTCCTGGAGCATCCCGGCTGCACTGTGAGCGCTGGGTTCCTGCCAGGTGTGCTGTGAGAGGCAGCTGCCCTGGCTGGGCAGGGGTCACAGCCTGTGAGCCGGTGGGTGAGTTTGAACTTTAAGCTAAGAGCAGTGGGCGCCCGCTGAGAGGCTTGAAGCCCGTGGGACCGGCTCAGCTCTGCCCTTGCGTGCCATGCCTCTGGCTACAGCGTGAGAACGAAGGGAGTTACCAGCGGGATGGGGGAACATCCAGGGCTTCCCTGGTGGCGCAGTGGTTAAGAATCCACCTGCCAATACAGGGGACACGGGTTCGAGCCCTGGTCCGGGAAGATCCCACATGCCATGGAGCAGCTAAGCCCATGGGCCACAACTACTGAGCCTGTGCTCTAGAGCCCACGAGCCACAACTACTGAGCCTGCAAGCCACAACTACTGAGCCTGCAAGCCACAACTACTGAGCCCACATGCTGCAACTACTGAAGCCCATGCGCCTAGAGTTCGTGCTCCACAACAAGAGAAGCCACCGCAATGAGAAGCCCACGCACTGCAACAAAGAGTAGCCCCCGCTCGCCGGAACTAGAGAAAGCCTGTGCGCAGCAACAAAGACCCAACACAGCCAAAAATAAATAAATTAAAATAAATAAATTTAAAAAAAAAGAAGACATCCAGCTTGTTCTGAACCAGAGTAGGTGCTTGGCAAGACACTGGTCAAATCTGGGGCCTCAGGAGCCCCCAAACAAGAGGTGGGACCCCAAGGAAGAGCATCCCCCTGGCTGAAAACTGGAGTTGGAAGAGAGTGATCTGGGGGGCGGAGCTGGATGGAGTGTGGAGCCGGGATAGAGCTCGGGAGATGTGCGGACTCGGTGGGCAAGCTTCCCCCCCTCCCCCGGGGGGCTTGTTCTGCTCTGCTGGTCCAGTAGCAGCATTCAACAAATCCACGCAAGTCAGATTAAGTCAATGTCATTTTGGACACCAACGTATTGGCATTGCAATGGTTCCTTCTTAAAGTGTTCGGCAAAGGTTGGAGGCTACTGATTTAGCCATCTTGTTTTTGCTGAGTGTAACGCAGCCACGGAGACGGACTAGTGTGTCTCCTTAAACTAAGAAAAAGCGTAACAACCCTCCACAGGGCATGCCCGGGCCAGGCTCTCCGGTTGAAGCTGCTGCTGGGCTCTCCCTGTCGAGGCGCTTGGATGGCAGCTGGGGCACCCCTGAGCACTGCCCAGCTGCCCTCAGTGCCCCTTGGTGCTGAGCAGAGGGGGGACTGTGTAGCCAGGCCCCAGTGTGCTCTGGGGGTCTGGTGGGTAGAGCCTGCTGCCACCCAGAGATTTTTCTTCGGGTGGCTGCAGAGCTCAGGGAACCAGCCTCGCCCGACGTCTGCAGCAAGGCTGATCCAGCGTGTGGACAGGTGAGGCCATCTCACTGGTCTATGGCCTCAGGAAGCTCCTGGTCTTTTGCCTCCCTCTCCCCGCACTGAATTCCTGCAGGGCCAATATCGTCTCAATAGATATCTTCTCTGGGTCAACAGACCCGGTTCCAAAGGACTCAGCCTTCTCACTTACTGGTTGGCAACTCAGGGAAAGCATGTGAAATTTGATCTGTGGTCCCCAACCTGGGGTTCCCTAAACACCAGATAAGGACTTTCAGGGACACTTACAGCTTTTGAAGGGTCTGGTGGAAACCGTTCCCACCTCGTGAAACGGCGCCAATGGGACCATTAGCCCTCTTGGCTCCGGCTGGCCTGGCTGACGACAAAGTGCAAGGACAGAGTCTGGACCTTGCTGACGGACAGGGCTGGGTTCGTGCTTTACTGACCACCCTCTTCACCCCCTGGCCTGACCCAGAGGCTCCCCCAGGCCCCGCTGCCGGCCGTCAGTCACTGTGTCACCATCTTCAGCCACTGCGTCATCTTCAGCCAGCGATGGATGCAGGGGGAGAGCGGGAGCGGGGCTTCCTGTGCCCCCACGGACAGCCTGTCCATTCTCAGCTGGGGGACGGAGGGAAGCAGGGCCCAGCTCGCGGCAGCCCAGCCACTGCAGCCTGACAGCCCGGCCCTCAGAGCTGGCACGGAGCGGCAGGCGACGGGCCCGCCGGCGGGCACCGAGGCGGACAGCTTCGCAAAGGTTTCGTGCTGCCCACCCACCTGACCGGGCCCCGCTGACTGCCAGCCTGTGTAGACAGCA
This sequence comes from Tursiops truncatus, assembly GCF_011762595.2. Classification (NCBI taxonomy): domain Eukaryota; kingdom Metazoa; phylum Chordata; class Mammalia; order Artiodactyla; family Delphinidae; genus Tursiops; species Tursiops truncatus. The sequence continues at coordinate 98,828,081 of NC_047044.1, read as the reverse complement.
GTGCCCACCACCCCCAGCGCTGCTTGTGTGCAGCGGGGAGGGGCCTGCAGGTGTGCCGGCCCCCCGGGCACACTTGAGCGTTTGCGCGGACACGCGTGCATACTCACGCCCACGGTGATGGTGCAGGTGAGCAGACATGCCGGCCCAACAAGACAGATGTGCTCAGACGTGCCTAGACCGGGTCCAGCCCCTGCCTGATACCCAGGCCATCGGAGGGCGGCCCCGTGGTTGTTCAGAGAATAATCTCGACCAAGATGCGGGCGTGACACAGGAGGAGGGCAGGGCTGTGGACTCCCCTGCAAGGTGGGTTCCCCCCAGGGACATCCCTGGTGGATGGAGGGCTCACATAGTGAACGGGACTGTCGGGTTCACACCAGGCGAGGGGCTCGCGCCCAGCCTGCAGACCCCCGCACCACCCCGTGCCCCCGTCTTGGGGCCACCCAAGCCCAGCTGGCCCAGGTGCTCCCACGGACCCCAGCCCCGCCCACCTCAAGCAAGTTTTCTAGACAGAAGAGTGAATGAAGTAGAACGAGCGCGTTCTGTCACAAAAGACGAAGCATTTACTTCCTTCTGGCTTCACACTGGGCAACCTGGGTCCCCCAGCTTCTCTGAATTACGATGGAAGTCGCTTTGCTTTGGGGTGAAAAGTGCCCCCCCCCCCGCATCTGGGGACGGGGACAAATGAACTGGTCCCCGTGGAGAAACGCTGCCACTCTGGAGTGAGGTGGCCCGGGGTCCCGGTACCGGCGGGAGAGTGTGACGTCAGCCTGGCCTCTAGCCCTGCAGAGAACTTGGGACTTATGGTTATTTTTCGATTATATGCACGAATCCCAGGAAGTTGGAGGGCAGCAAAGATAATCGCAGCGCCATGTTTTTTGGCTTTGGTGCAATCTGGGATTGCTGGAAAGCTGGCCTCCCTTTTAATGAACTGGCATCGGTGACCCTGAGATTCAAGCCATGGACAGGAGACCCCCGAGGGGCATATGGCTAGAGACGGGGCTTGGGGACCTCTCCCGGGGAGGGGCCCAAGGCAGGACCCTGCTCCCGGCCCTGGCAGCTCCACCCCGCCTGCGCCGCCCAACCCCGGCCCTGCAGGAAGGAACCGGGCCACCTGACACTCCTTTCCAGGTGAGAAGGTGTGGTGGTGGGCAGAAGGCTAGGTCTTCTGGGGGCAGAGCCAACCCTACCTGCCCACCTGATGCATTTCCTGGGCCGGGGGGGTGGGGGGGAAAGCACACCTAGCAGAGGCACGAGGAAGGATGCTGAGCACAGGTGGGAGGGTCACGGGCCCAACGTAAGCATCGCAGAGGGGCCAAGGTTTCTAGCCCTGGTTCAGGGTTCAGGAGCAGGGAGGGGGCACAGCCTGAGCCCAGCCCCCTGCGGTCCTCGGGAGCCCATGCCTGGAGAGGCTCTGGCTGTGGTCTCCCAGCAGGCTCCGTCCCCGGCCTGGGGGTTCTGGCGGTGAGCCCACAGAAGTGCAGGGAGGGGGCTGAGGGTCCCCGGCCCGGGTGGGGGCTGCAGGAGCCATGGTCTCAGGCACTTGTGGGTCCCAAGGGGCTGGGCACAGAGTGGGGGTTGTTTCCGGGAGCTTCTAGGCCAGCTGATACTGATGTCGCAGGCCTGGCCGATGGCATTTGGGCCCCTGAACTTGCGAGGGGCAGTGGGACGGGGACAAGGTTGGCCGTTAGTATAAATGCAGCTGGACTCTCCGGTGCAAACAGCAGGTGAGAATCATTCCGCAGATCTGCCGGGTGGAAAGAGCAGAGGGACAGAGCAATCAGAGCCCGCCAGTGTGCTGGCCAAGGGCGCCCTGGAGCTGGGCTTCCCACCCCCAAGTGCCCCCTGGGGACCTGATCAGGGGCAGATTCCGACTCAGGGGGCCCTGGGCCTGGGACTCTGCATTTCTAACAAGCTCCCACGTGATGCTGGGGGTGGAGGTGGGGACCACGTTGAGAACCACACCCAAGAGCGGTATTTCTCACACTTGAATGGTCACGGATCCCCGGGGACCTTGTTAGCTGCAGATTGCAATTCTGTGGCCTGGGTGAGGGCCTGCACGTCGAACCAGCTTCCCGTCCACACGGCGGCTCTGTGGTCCCAGATATTCTCTGGAGATGGCCTGGTTTTATTAGATTCCGAACGGTGACACCGCCACTCCCTCGTTGCTGGCTGAAGCCGTCTTTCCTGAGGAAAGTCTGTCTACATCTTGCTGCTCTCAGATACCAGAGAAAAACAAGGCCCCGGAGTCGATTCTCTGGCTGACGTGCAGGAGGGGAAACTGAAGTCCCCAGTGGAGCGCCCAGGACCGTCACCAGCTCATCTTGTAAATCAGCTCGGGACGCGGCCCCAGCCCCAGGCCCAGGGAGCCTGCCTGCCAGCCCCTCTGTCCCATCTCCGAGCTGCCCAGAGCCAGGCAGTGCTGGGCAGGCGCCTCCCACGTCTCACTTGCCCGTCTCTAAACGCAGAGGATGAGGACCTTTGTTCCCCACCCTGTTCTCTGTTTGCTTCTTCCTCTTCCTCTCCTTCCTCACGCGCGAGGATGCACTGAGAACGCGGAGGTGAGGCCGTGTCAGACCGAGGAGGCCCAGGGCTGGGGCCGTGGCCCTGATGAAGATGGCGCTGCTGGCTTCCGGCTCCTGGCCCGCAGGAGGGGACACTGGGAGGGCAGCCCGTGACTGTGCCGTGGACAGGGGTCCAGGTGGGCTTCCCAAATATAGGAAACAGTACCCCATCTTTCCCAGTGGCTGCTGCTGACCTGATCTTTCCAGGGTACCTCCGGATGCACACGGAGGAGGACAGGCTGATGAGGACAGCGTGGGGCTGGCAGACCCTAGTTTCTCTTTGAGAGACTCAAGGAGGGAGCAGAGGTCGAGCCCTTCTGTGCCCCCTTCCTCCCTCCCCTCTGTCCCCACGCGGGAGTTTCACGCCCTGGGAACACAGCTTTCAGCTTTCAGACTTGGCGCTAAGAGCAGCGCTAATCCACCTCTGGGATTCAGAGCCACGGGCTCAAAGGTGGCTTAAGAGGTTATCTCATCTCCCGCTGGCTTTAAGCGGGTGGCGGTCACAGTCATTCCAGCCAGGTGGCGTGCAGGCCCTCTGCCCTGTCCCACCTCATGGTCTGATGACTTGTCCTGGGGGATCATCTTGTCAGGGGGAGGCCAGATGGGGGCAGCTGGACCAGCACAGACTCGTGGCTGCGTCCCCTACAGCACACCTCTCATGCCGGGGAGGGCCCGGAGGGCTGAGCGTCCAGCATGCGCACTCTGTACATGACACGTGTCCCAAGGGTGCCCCTGGGGAAGGCACGGCGAGGTGGACGTCAGCGCGTGTCCAAACACACACACACACACACACACACACACACACACACACACCCCACCCTGTTACATGCAGAGGGGCAGACGATGTGCTCATCAACACGTGGGCACATGTACACACACGTGTATACACACACATGTGCACATGCACACACACACACACACCACTTTGATGCATGCAGAGGGGCCGAGGATGTGCACACACATTCACACACGCACGCACGGACGCACACACCACCCTGATGCGTGCAGATGGGGAATGGGCCCAAACTATCCAGTCCCTGAGGGACCCCCAGTGTCCCGTTCCTGACAGAGGACATGGGGGACTCAGCGCAGACGGCTGTGAGCAGGGAACACACAGGCCAAGGGGGCTGCAGGAGCAGGAGATGGCAGAGGGTGGGCTGGACAGGCTGCTGGGCTCAGCCTGTGTGGGGCACGGGTGAGAGGTGCCCTCTCCTGGCAGCCTGCCTGGAGGCGGTGATCGCCGCGTGCGGGCTTTTTAACAGGGAGGCCGGCATGCTTTTAGCCTCTTGTGAGGTTTTTGGGACGGCAGCCGGCTGTCATTACAAGCATCAAGGATGGGCCAGGGAGGTCCAAGAAGCCGTTCCAATAAGATCATTCAGTTCCCCTTTAAATGACCTGCAGACCCCAATCTCGCTGTCCGGTATGTTTCTGGGCTCAGGTTTCCATCCTACGTTGTGGGAATGTCAGGGTGGGAGTGGGTTAGCTTCTATCTGGGGCTCTGTGACCTTGGGTTCAGTCATAACCTCTGAGCCCCAAGTTCCCCTCTATCAATAGGAAAACATCCAGACCGTTCATAGGTCCAGAGCCTTCCCAGCGAGATTCTTTGAAACTCAGTATGACAAGACCAACACCATGGCACCCAGCCCCTTCTGCACCCTGAGCCTGTGAGAGGCTCCCCAGGGCCCTCAGGATAAACCTCCCCCATCCCCCAGCCAGCCAGGGCTTTGCACGTGTAGTCCCCTCACCCTGGCATGCTTCCCCCTTCTGCTTCTGTCAAACTCCTTCAAGGCTTAATTATATATCACTTCCTCCAGGAAGCCTTCCCTGACTGCCCACGATGGTTCAGGCCTCCTATGTGCTCCCCAAACCCCAGGGCTCACACTGTGACTGTGCGTGGCTCCTGTGTTCTGTGTGTCTCCTCCCCTTGAGTGAGAGCCCCTAGCAGAGGGGACCACGTGCTGCTGGCTGGTGTGGCCTGGCACTGGGCAGGGCGCCTGGCACACAGCAGCTCCCGTTACAAAGCTGACAAAGAGTGCTCGCCCTCCCCCTCCTCTGCCCACCCTGCCCCTGAGAGGGAGGATCCCGGATTCTGTGTGTGAAGAGGACGGTCGGAAAAGGGGCTGAGCCACTATGTCCTTTTTAGATAGAAGCTTCCTGGCCAGAATACGCTGACAATTAGCTTCCAAAGTGACCTCAGCGTGGACAGCCTCCAAAGCGCACCCACGGAAGGGGCCGCGAGGGTGGAGCTGGGTCCTGGCCTGGTGCCCCAGAGGTACGTGAATAGGTGGGGCGTGTTCTCAGCCCCGAGCACACACGGGAATCACCTGGAGGGATTTAGAAAACACCTGTGCGCAGGTCTCGCCCCAGACCAACAGCCAGGATGTGTGGGGATGGAGCCTGAGCAGCGGTAGATTTTAAACCTGATTCTACTGTGTGTCCAGGGTTGACACACCCGCCTAGAGAATCTTCGAGTTTTTCCCGGACTACAAGCCTACGATGTGGGGCACCTTGCGGGTCTGGAAATCCAGTGTACGGAGTCACACAAGACGGGAGGGTGGGGGGGCCCTGCCAGCTCTTGCTGAAAGCGACAGGTTCACAGCCTGGCAGGTGCGGGACCTCTGTCCTTCAGTGTCCCCACCAGCCCCCAACCGCTGTCCCAAGCTACAGCCAGGAGCGCTCTGCGCTCTTCAGGGACGCTGCCGGCTGGCTCCAGTTCTTTGAAAGTTCTCCAGTCGGGCTCCCTGTAAATTCCCCTTCCCGTTTCTGTCTGTCCTCCGGCCCCTGCCCGCCCCCCTCAGGACTGTCTGGGGCGTTAAGGACCGTGAGGGTGCGGTCCTGTCCCCCAGCTCCTGATCTCTCCCACTGCTGACTTCCAGGCCCCCAGGGCTCCTTCTCACGTGTCTCCTCCCGGCTGCACGCTGGACCCACCAGGGAGCTTTACAAGCACACAGCTGCCCGGCTGCCAGCCCCAGATGGCGTTATTTAATTGTTCTGGGGGTGCAGCCTAGGCCCGGGGTGTTTTAAAGCTTGCCAGGTGACCTCAACGTGCAGCCCTCAGAGGCTCCAGGAGGCCCGTCCCCCCTCGCATCCTGGCCATCCAGCCTGCCAGCATCTCTGCAGGCAGACCAGTGCCTGGTCCACGTGCCCTGGAGGCACACGCGACGTCTGGCTGGAATCAGCTTTGCTACGTTCGTCGTTTGTCGTTGCTTCCTGCTTGGTCTTCAGAGTATTCATGAGACATCTACCTAACGTCCCAAGAAGCGGCAGCACCTCCGTCTCACTGAGACGGGAGCCTTCCCAGAAAGTTGGAAAATCGCGGGGGGGCCAAGTGCTTCCTGAGGGCTCTCACGCCAGGCTCATCTCCCGACTCCTCCATCGCATCAGCTCTGGCTTCACGTTGAATAACTGGGTTCCTGTGCAAGACTTCCAGGATGAGAGATCGCTGCTGCTTAAAAAAGGCTTGCAGACATCAGACTCCTCCATTTTCCAGGTAAAGAAACTGAGGCTCAGGAGGGAGGGTGGCTCCCCAGATCACACAGAAGGGGGGGCTCCGTCTACCACGGGGGCCTCTGACTCCAGGCAAGACTTCCCCTGTTCCTGAGGACAGGGGGGCATGACATCTTGGCCTTGTATCTCCAGGGCCTGGGGGTCTCCGAAGCGCCAGGCTGGGCGGGTGTGGGGAAGGTGCTAGGTGCCTGGTGGAGGATGGCAGCCCGGGGGGGGCTGGCCTGGTTTGAGCCCCTCCTCGAGGCTGGGTGGTAGCTCCAGAGCCAGCCGGCAGGGGGCGCTAGAGCCCCGAGGCTCGGCCGCCGCAGCGGAACGGACGGAGAAAATGGGCCGGGGATGGGGACCCAGAGGTGGCCCGGTGACACTCTCTCCGGCGCATAAGCACTGTCCCACAGGGCGCTGTGGAGGATGAGCCGCCCTTGGTGGGGGTCAACGGGGGGCTGCGGGCACCTGCCCTCGACCTGGTGACCCGGCCTCCTCTGCGTTACTCCTACAGCTGGACGTGTCCCACACTGACCTCGGGCTCAGCGGTCAGCCCGCTCCCTGCCCTTGGCCTCACTGCTTCATCTTCAGCTTCACGCTTTTGAGAACAGAGGTCAGGAGGAAACGGACGGAGAGTGCGGCCCAGGTCCGGTCAGCGTCCGCAGAGCAGGCCCCCAACACCTGAAGTCGGCAACAGGTGTCCGGGAAGCTCGGCAGAGTAGGAGCCGCAGCGCAGAGCATCCCTCCCCCGGCTCCGGCTTGCGGCCCCCCGGGGGTCAGCGCACCGAGCGGAAGGCCTGCCTGGGCGGTGCGAAAGGGCCGTGTGAGTGCCCCCGACCTGCCGCCCCCGGCTCGCTGCGCCTGCACCTGAGTGTGGGTGAGGGGGACAGGAGACAACTCGGCTCTTTTGAGAGATGCTGTGCCCACGTAGAAACGATGAAACGGTGGTGGGTACCATTTTCTGAGTGTCTGCTGTCTGCCCAGCGATGAGCTGAGTGATGTATGTGCTCGATGCCCATCCCCTCTGGTCACCCATCAGCTCCTTTTTACAAATGAGGAACTGAGGCTGCACCCGCAACTGGACTCCTGGGTGGTGGCCGGGGGAGGGGTGTGGAGTGGTGAAACAGAGCAAAAGGCATCGCTCGTCCTCAGAGCACAGAGCTGGGTGTACATACCTCCAGGGGCACACACACGTGCATCACACACGCGCACACGCACACACAGAGGAATGAGCGCGTGTCCATGCACGAGAATATACACGTATGCACAGCCCGCCTAAACACATATGTGCATCCGGCCCCGACCACGTACACCCAGGCATGCAGACACACCCATGGACCACTCGGACCCCAGCAGGCTGTGCACACACACCCCCGCGTGCACACACAGAGTGCATGCACATACCTGAGCCCACACTCCCACTCCTCCCAGGTCTCTGTGCCTGACAAGTTCAAGGTGGCCCCAAGGCCCAGGTATTTTCCTTCATGTTTTCTCGGCTGCAGAAGGAAGAGGAGGGGGTGGGGGAGGAGGGGGCAGGCAGGGCAAGGGTGGGCAGAGGGCCAGGATCTGCGACCTCAGCTAGCGAGAGAGGGCTTCAGAGTTCCAGACACTGCCCCCCGCACCCGAATCCCTGCTCCAGCTCACCTGCAGGCAGGCCACCCCGATGCCCACCGCCCCCATGAGCAGCAGGTGGTCGGCCAGGAACTGCTCCAGCTTGGTGATACAGCCTCCCTGGAAGGTAGTAAGGCAGGTCACACACCCCTTGGTCCAGAGGTGTGTGAGGATGGGGAGGGAGGGCTGGCTGGGGGGCTACGCCCACCCAGCTCAGGGAGGCCAGACACTTAAAGGGCCGGGTCCAGCCTTTCAAGTGCCCGTGGGCTTCTCAGGTGGCCCAGGGGCGTGCCACGATGTCCCCGAATCTCCCAGGAGCGGTTGCCGCCCCCAGGCTTTGTGGGGACCTTGGAAGGCCCACCGCCGTGTCGTGGCCAGTGAGTATGATCTCCACCCGGCCCATCTCGAGCCCTTCCGGGCCGCCCGCCTCCCCCGGCAGGACGGGCACTCACCTCCACCTTGTAGATGTTGGAGGGGTGTGCCCGCTGGCCGCAGCGCGCCACCACGGTCTTGCAGCAGCTGTCGGGCACCCGGCGGCCCTCGGCCTCTGGAGACAGAATGTACGTGCTGTGCTGCCAGTCGGCTGAGCTGTTGCTTCCGCAGCACCTGAACTGGAGCGAGAGACGGGGCTGGAGGCGAGGACCCGCCCGGGGGAGGGGCGGGGGCCTCCAGCCCCTCGCTTACGGGCCGCAGGACAGTCTTCAATCTTAAGCCAATCCCTCTCTGCTTCCGCGATTTCTTCCCTTCCCCTCTTTGGAGCGGGCGGCTGGCTCTGCGGGGCCCTCCTCTCCGGGCGGGTGGAGAGCCGGTGGCGGGAACACCGATCACCACCTTTTTGTTCACCTACGTCCTTTCAGGAGATTGCGCTGGGTGTCCCTGGGGCAGGGAGGGTCTGGGAGAAGATGTGGGGAGACGGATGCCAGCGGGTCCCCCAGGGAGTGGGGCCGTGCACCGCTGCATGCAGGCCCAGGGCAGCACCAAACCACCAGGGGGTGCTTTCCTGGTCATCCAGGGAGGTAGGACACCCCCCCACCGGCACAGGGTCGCAGCCTTCCCAGAGGCTCAGATGCCCCCCATCCAGGCCTCGAAGCCTCAGATCCCCTAGACCTGCAGGACACAGAGGTGCCCAGAGGCCACACACAGCCAGCTCAGTGCCGAGCAGAGGGGCCGAACAAGACCAGGGGCTTCCACACGGCTCCGGGGCGTGGGGAGCACCAGCCCGGGCCTCAGGGGAGCCGGACGGCTGGACACGGTTTATTTCCTGCACCCCGAGTTAGGGGACTGAGACTCAAGTCCCTGTAGGGGCCACAGAACACGGCTGTTGTGAGGCTGTCTGGTGTGTGGGGTGGAGGTACATTTAGTCCAGTTAACAAGCATTTATTAGGCACCGGCTGTGTGCCAAGAGTGAAGCTAGGCCCTGGGCCTGAACTTGAGTAAGAAGCTCCTGGCTTTCCCAAGCTTGTCACTGACTATCACTTAGTAGGAGGGACAGAGGTGTTCACGTGGGCAAAGGGCCAAGGAGGCCCCGCAGGGCAGCAGACGAGCCCGAGGGCCAGGCGGAAGGGAACAGCAGGGACAGCAGGGAACAGCATGGCGTGTGCTGGGAATCCCGCGGGACTGTCCTCGTATGCCACCTGAACAGGTCGCTTAGCCCCCCTGGCTTCAGTTTTGCCCCCGGTAACATGGGGATGGCCAGGTACCTCCACGAGGGCTGCTGTGAGGCCTGAAAGCGGCGGGTCACGTAAAGCACTTGGCCACGATCCCAGTACAGAGGAGGCAGTTAGCGAGGGGCCCCCTGTGGTCACCATACGTGCGTGAACACAGGCCTGTGGTGCGGCCCAGAGCCCAGACGCTGCCTCTCAGGGTTCAGTGTCCTTAGGCCCAAGATGCGGGCCGGGCCCCATGTCCCTCAGGTCCCTGTGAGGGTGTTCTAGGTGTTCCTGGCATGTGTGGGAACCCGAGTCCATGTGCTCTGGTGCCCGCGGGGCAGCACTGCAGAGCTGGCCCCCTCTGCTTAGACTGTGCCCTCCTGTCCTCTCCCCCTGGCAAGCCCAGCTGGCCTCCCCGGCCCCGCTCTCCATGTCAGGGTCCCCCAGCCTCACCTGGACCGTGGTGGCCTGTGGGGTGTCGGGCTTCCTAAGAGAGGCCCCAGGGCAGCGACCCAGCACACTTCCTGTGTGGGAGGCCTGCCAAGTGCAGACGGAGCCGGACGGGGCTGCCCAGCCGGGTGTGTGTGCACCTTGGGGACAGGGCTGCCCTTCGCCACTACACTGGAGGACAAGAGAGCCCCTGGGAGCTGGGCCAGTCTTGGGGAAATGGGGCAGGTGCCTCGCCCTACTGAACTAAGACACAGCTGGAGCTCAGGGTCCCCCAGCCTCTTCCCCCTCTACTTGCCTGGGGTCCCGGCAAAAAGGCCACGGCCCCAGGCCCAGGGTGGGACTGCAGACGCAGGATGGCACAGGGCCCACAGGGTGAGGGTGGCATGGGTGGCAGGGAGCAGGGGCACCAGGGCAGGCGGGGAGCATTGTCTCAAATTCTCCAACACGAAACCCCCAAGATTGCAAGCTGCAGCATCCAACAGAGTTTTCTGGAACGTGGAAATGCCCTGTACCTGTGCTGTCCACCTTGGTGGCCACTAGACACGCGTGGCCACCGGGCAGTGAGATGTGGTGAGTGTGAGCGAGGGCCTGAGGTTTACGTTTAGGTGTAAGGAGCCACGTGTGGCCAGTGGCTGCATATCGGTCTGAGGTCCACTTGCCCCGCCCAACCTCTGGCAGGACTGTGGGCCTCACTGCGGGGATCTGCTGGGCCTCTTCTTGGAAAGGAGAGACCGCTTTTCTGTGCCCCTAGTTCTGCCCGATGGCTTGCAACTGGGTAATTCTTACAGCGGCTTTGCTCAGATGCCTCTGCCTGTCACAGTTCACTCTTCTGGGGCCTCAGCCGAATCCTGGTACCGCCAGCTTCCTGCCCACCAGGCACCCAGAGGGGATGGCAGAAGAGGAGGAAAGAAGGAACCAGGATTCAGGAAGTAATTTCGTGGTGGGAGGGACTTCTACCTATGGGCGTAGTTAATGCTCCCACGCCCTGTGAGGCTCAGAGAAGCTGAGTGACTCGCCCAGGGTCACACAGACGGGAAGGGACAGAGTCAGGATGGGAACCCATGTCTGCGTGGCCTTCGGGCCCGCAGGGCAGGTGCTTACGTCCTGCTGTAGACGGTCTACGGAGGCTGTGATCTCCGCAGCGCCGGGCTGCCTGTAGTTCTGGGCCAGGGTCCGGGTCAAGTGCTGCCTCAGCTCCTCGCTCAGCTAAGGAGGGTGGAGAGGAAAGGTACGTCAGCAGAACCACCCACGGACACGCCCCCACTACTCTAGAGCTCCTTGAACTTGAATGTTGCTATGGCCGAGGCCTCCCACACAGTGAACTGGGACCCCGGGCGGGAGGCGGGGTCCCTAGAGATGGCGTTGCGAAGGCTGGGGACCTGCGTTAGGTGGAGTGTGATGGGCTGAGCTGGGGTGGTTCCAGGACTAGCACTGATCTTCTGCGGACGCTCAAGTCCCTTGTGTATAATAAGATGGCGCAGTATTTGCATATAACCTATGCGCATCCTTCCGTATACTTAAGTCACCTCTAGATTACTGATAACACCTAATGCAACGTAAAGGCTGCGTAAATAGTTGTAAATACAGTGTAAATGTTACGTAAATAGTTGTGCAGGTGCTTTCACTGCCATGGGCCAGGGCTCAATGCCTGGTCGGGCGGGGAACTAAGATCCCGCAAGCCACGCAGCACAGCCCCCCTCCCACCACCCCCGCCCCCCCCCCCAAAAAAAGTTGTGCACGGCGGAGTCAAGTTTTTCCTTTTAGAACTTTCTGGAATTTTTTTCCAAATATGTCTGATCTATGATTCGTTGAATCTGTGCACCCGGAACCCCTGAATATGGAGGGCTGTATCTGTTGATTTTCATTTTGAGGTGACATTAAAAATATTTACAGTCGTCATCTTGAGGACATCCATCAGTCGTATGGGCGCTGGCGTGAAAGGCCAGTGCAGTCATCTGTCTCTACCAGCCGGATATCACCCTTGTGTCACTGAGCACCCAGTGGGAGGGTACCTGACCGTGGCATCCTTGGCCAAGGCAGGCGGGTGAGGCCCAGGACCACCCGCATGTTGCTGCCTCCCCAGCCCCATGCACCCCTCCCCGCACTGTCCCTCCTTGGGGAGCCGACGGGGAAAGTACGAGGAGGACGCTTCACTCACCCTCTGGTAGTACACGTGGGCCAGGACCCCGGCCACCAGCTCAACAAGGAAGATCGCCAGCAACAGGCAGAAATACTAGGAGCGAGGAGAGAAGGTGGTCACGGCCGGGTCAAGCCCGGGGCAGGCAGCCGGCCCTTCAAGACCTCTGACAAATGCTTCCCCAAAGCTGAGGGGGGCTCCCATCACTCACAGCTTCTTCCTACTCTTCCCAGCAGCCCTGGACGGGGGTCTGGACACCCGCCTCTCCCAGCTGCTGGCCTGGAGGTCCCCCCTCCACCCTTCATGTACCGGTCTGCTGTCAGTTCATTAATCCGTCCACCCACCCAATGTTTATTAAACACCTACTGTATGCCAGGTATCGTTAAGTAAGGCAATTATTGGCCTCAATTATTGGTGGAAGGGACAGATAAGTAAGTGCCTACAACGTTGTGTTATAAATGCTATTATGGGGCAGGCCCTAGAAACTATAGGAGGCCCCAGGTCGGGGAGGGCAGTCAGAGAGGGCTTCCTGGAGGAGGTGGCGCCTGAGTGGCATCTCTAAGGATGAGATGCCAGGTGAAGTAAGTGGGAAGCACATGCCAGGTGGAGGGGAGAGCGTGGGAAGCCTGGAGGGTGCAGAGAGCTCCAGGGGTGGGGGGGCTGCAGTTCAGGGAGTGGGGAGAGCCGGTGAGGCTTAGCGTGTTGATGCTGGCTGGGCAGCTACAGCCAAGCCTGGGGAACAGCAAAGCGCAGATCCTGGGAAAGGCACAGCCCTTCAAAGCCCTGCAGGGGCTCTAAATTCCCCTCACCACCGCTCCGCCCGTGTCACAGCCCTGCTGGCTGGCTTCCAGGCTGTGCACCCGGCTGTGACCGGCAGGAGGATGGGCCTGCATCCCTCTCCCACTCCCACCTGGTGTCACTGCTTGGTCCTGGGCTGCTCTTACAGGAGCCAAGGGTCGGAAATGCATGCCAGGCCCACGTGGCTGGGAGGGGACAGGGAGAGGGAGCTGAGGGAGGATGGAGATGAGGGCGGGGGAGAGGAAGAAGGGGAGGAAGAGGAGGGAGGTACTGTTGGCTGCAAGCGGGCCCTCTGGGGCCGCTCAGCCCCCCCCCCCCGCCCCCCCCCGAGCACTGGCTGGTGCCGCCTCCTTCCCCCCAGGGCCGCCCACCTGGCTGGCCACGCCAGGGCCGCAGCCCCTGGTCACTGGATCACTGGGTTCCAGGGAAGGCTGAGCCTGGGGGCGAGCTCTGAAACTTCAGGGCCTGTCAGGTAGGGAAAGGAAGGAGGGCAGGAGGGGATACAGATGGAAGGAGACAGTGGCAGGGCGGGGATTGTGGGGCCAGTTCCAAGGGATGCCTGTCCATGGGTCTGCAGGCATGGCCTGGACACCTCCCAGCCCACGGGGGAGCTGGCACAGAGAAGGAACTTTCCACCCAAGAGCCAGGCTTCCTCTCAAGTTAAGTGAATCCTGTGCCCCCGCCCCCATCTTACTGGGCCCCATCCCTCCCAGCATCAGAGCTGCTAGTGGTGGGGAAGCGGGGATGTGGGGAAGCGTTCCCAGTCTCTGCAGGAGTGGCGACCGCTGGCCCTAATCATCTGTCGGGCCTGAGGCAAGAGCACAGTGGAGGTCCCTGGTCCCCTTCCCTCCAAGCCCAGGCTCAGCGCTGCACCAGGAGAGCCTGCGTGCCCGAGCTCTGTCCGTTCCCAACCAGGGGCACATGCCCGGCCTGCAGCTCCTCTGACACGGCGGCCCCTCCACTTCCCCTGCCCGCCCGGCACCGAGGCCGCTCTCCTCCCTACGCGCAGTGACCGCCAGTTGCTCCCCTGGCTTCCTGGGTGCGCGCCGCACGCCCATGCCGGCCGCGCCGGGGGAGGGCAGCGGGGGCCGAGGCTCCTCTCCATCACCCCTCCGGCTGCGGGTCATGTGGGAGGGTGGTCCTGGAGACGGGGCAGTGTCACGCTGCTCTGGGGACGTTGCTGCCACAGGTGCTGTCGAAGCCAGGCTGGGAAGAGGGTGGATGGGAACGGAGGGCGACCCAGCCACATCCTGACATGATGGCAGGCTGAATGAATACCTGCCAGCCCCTCAAAACTGTTCTGACGCATCAGCAGGCATCAAACAGACTACCCGACCTGCCGGAGTCGTCAGGAGGGGAAGGGCGGTCCCGAGAGGCTGTGACGCTCCCTCCCACCCAGGAGCTCCGGCCGGCGGTAAAGATGCCTCTGTGAGGGGGCTCAGGGCCGGGCTGGGCTCTGCAGGACGGAGGGCGGGTGCCAGGGACAGGACGGCTGGGTGGTCGGTGGGCACGGGCACTGGTTCCAGGCAGTAGCTCCAGCGGCAGGAGGGCTGCAGGTGTGTGACTCACCTGCGCGGGGGAGGCCCTGACTCATAGCTCGGGGTGACAGTCCCCACTCCCTGGGATCCTGGCAGCCTGGCTTCTGGAGCTGGCCGGCTGGAGCCTGGGCACCGGGGCCGGGCTGGAGGGCTCTGCCACGTGGCGCCCTGAGCTCTGACATGCCTCGCCTCTGCCCTCCGCCTTGCCCTCCACCAAGCCTCCCCTGACGCCCCGGGTCCAGCCAAATCATCTCGCCCCACGGTGCAGGGGGCTGTCTGAATGCAGGCCCAGCCCCCCACCTCCGCGCCTCTGCCCTGTCCCCCTGCCTGGAGTTCCACACGCAGCTCCGCCACAGCCTCCACGAGCCCGCCCTCGGGTCCCAGCCACAGGCCTGCAGCGCTTCACCCGCCTCGTGTCCCGACAAGAACTCCAGCTCTTCTCCTTCTCCCCTGGGCTAGACCCGGGGCCCACCCTGCCTGCCTTCCGCCCCTCATCCCAGCCCCGGGCGTGGGCGTGGCCTCCGCGGGGTGAGGGACGTAACTCCACCCACTGCTCCCAGGAGCCTGCTTCTGGTGCTACTGCGCCGTCTCTCCAGGATGACCGTGAGCTTCTGGGGAACAGGCACCCTGTCTCAGGCTCCTCCGGCTCTTCCGCAGGGCCTGGTGCCCAGCTGGGTCTAGATGCTCGGACAGCAGCCCTGGATTAAGATCTGCAAGTGCGCTTCTTACAAAGCGTGCCTGTGAGACGGGGGACTGGCCAGAGCTCGCAGCCCACGCCTGGAGGCAGCAGCTTAATCCTCTGCTGACCCGTGGGTGGCGCGGAATTGTTACTTCCATTTAATTTATACCAGTGGTTCTCCGCCTGGCACGATTTTGCCCCCAGGGCACGTCTGGCAACGTCTGGAGCCATTTTTTGTTGTCATAAGTCGGGGAAGGAGTGCTACCGGCACCTAGTGGGTGCAGGCCGTGGGGACACGGCCAAGCCTCGCACCGTCACAGGGCAGGCCCCGTGGCAAAGACGATCCGGCCTAAATGTCAAGGCCAGTGCCAAGGCCGCCGAGAAACTCTGACTTACACATTTACCTTCAGGTTCTAAGGCGGATGCTGGGGCTTGATTTGCATATGTGCCCGTATGCACTATTGGAGACATGACAGAAAAGATCTCAGGAAGGTTCTGCGGTTCCTGAGAAGCCTGAAACAACACGGACAGAAGCAGGGGAGGGGCTTTACCCCGTACCTGCCTTGGAGGGCAACTTTGGGGCAGGAGGTTGCCCCCCCCCGACTCGAGGAAGGATCAGGGAGGCCTACGAGGCTTCAGCTGCGGGCGCGCCAGCACCCGGGGTGCAGAGAGGAAGCTGCTAGCCTGGCTGTGCCTGGGGTCCCCGGGCAGGCCCCTGGGCAGAGGTGGGCTGTTGAAGTCTGTGGATAACGGTTGATTCTGGGAAGCCTGCAGAGGTTCTGGAGCTGCAGTCCAGCCCCTTTCAACTCGGCCTGGTGTGGGTTGGGAATTATTGAACAAAAGTCAATAAAAAGTTCTCAGATCCCCTGTGAGTAATGTGGAGAAGTCATGTTTCAGTGTAAGTCTGGACGTACTGGACCCTGAGCCCACCATTCCCAAGAGACCACCAGAATTCCTGGCCTGTGGCTTAGCAGGTGATAACCCAACTCAGGGGGTGCTGCCTTCTCAGGCACAGAGGAAAGGCAGGTCTTCTACAGTGGGAGCAGTGGACAGCATCCCCTCCACCGAAATACTCCTGAAAGCCCCAAATCAGCCCTCCTGGGAGAACCAGTGCCTTACCCACCCGGGTGCTCCCTGCACGGCCCTTCTCGTCACGGTGCTCTGCGGGCGCCAGCACCACACACGGGTGTGGCGAGGCTGCAGCCTGGCCGAGGCCACGTGGCCGGCACGTGGTTGAGTCTGGAACTGGACCCAGGGATTCTGGCTGCAGGGCTGTGTGCTCACACGCTGGATCACCCTGATGGCTGACGGGCGGGCTGGCTGAGCTCACAGCGTGGCTGGGGGGCAGGTTAGGTGGATGCCGGGTGTCAGGTGGTGACAAGAGACAGAGGGGAAACCCAGGCGCAGGAGGGTCTCTCTCCGGCCCCCATGCAGCCTCCAGCCCTCAGCACCAACCAGGCAGCTTCCCCGGCCCCCAGCAAAGGGCCCCGTGCCTTCACACCTGTGCTGGGCTCACAGCCGCAGCTCTAACGCCCACGTCTGTCCCCTTCGCTTTACTCAGCCCGGCCTGACCGTCTGAGAGTCTGGGGGCCGCACAGCTGGGCTCCACCCCAAGAGGGCACACAGGGCTGCACCTTGGTCTCTGCGGGCCCTCCCGGTGTTCGCTGCTCCGAGCACGTCTGTGCTGTGCAGCTGACAGCCGTCAAGTGTGAGCTTGGTCAAGGCCTCCACAAAGCGCTCCTGGAGCCAAGAGGTCCTCCACGAGCTCCCCTGGCTTCCTGGGTGCGCGCCGCACGCCCAGGTCCTGACTGCGACCCTGCGGCCCTCACCCTTCCTTCTGACCCCTGTCTGACTCACGGGCCTCACGCCTGTCCTGCTCCCGGGAGTGTATTGGCTTTGATCCCCGTGTGCCCACCTGCTCTGCCCTGCCCCTGTGTACCGCGGGGCAGAAGGAGCCCACCCCACGCCAACACCCCCCGACCCTCAAGCCCCCCTGAGCTTTGCGAGCAGCCGGCCTCACACTCGGCCCCACCCCCAGTCCTTCCAGAATCGACCACCGGAATCCTGGTCGGAGAGAAACCAGCAGTGAGAATTCCAAAGAAACCTCTTGTAGCCTCTGCCCCCAGAGCCCTCCATAAGGACACGTCACTTCCAAATACACCAGACTGGACCCCAGACACAGAAGGGACCAGCCTGGTAAGCACAGAACGGGACCCAAACATTCACCTCCACCCCTGTACCACCTACCAAAGTTTTGTGTTTTTTTTCCCCTTTAATTCTCTAATGGAACAGTTTGAACTGGAAGCAAAGTTGGATATTTTCTAAAGCTACAGATCCCAAACGAAGCTGAGACAGCACAGGACTCTCTGAACCAAACCGATGCTTTCTTTAATAAGCGGCTGCGCAGGACGCATGCGGAATTATTCCTCACTGTGACATGACGGTGATTAATTAGAAGGTGAGTCTTCAGGTGGATTGACCCTGCACGGCGCCAAGCCGGGACATGGTTCCTGGGACCCACGAGACCAGACGGCTTGGCCCAGCTGGCGCCTTCGTTGACGTAACTTTTAAGAACTTTACACCACTGGACTTCCGGAATTTCTCCACGGGATTGATTCTACCACAAAGAAGGGAGCTTGGCCGAAGCTCTTCTCCTCTGTCAGCTCTGCATTCTGCATGATTAGCGATGGAAACCAGGCTGTGTCCAGGCAGGCGGGGCTGGGGCAGGGGGGAAGCCGGCCTACTCTCAGGGAGGTAGTGAGACAGGAGAGTCAGGCTGCAGCCGAGACCGAGTCACGGGGAGAAGACCAGCCTGCAGCCCCCCGCTTGGCTGTGTGAGCTGATCACAGCCGTGGGAGGGTCCGGCAGCTTGGAGCAGCCAGAGAGGCCGGACCGGAAAAGGCGGGGCCAGATGCTTAAACGGCAGTGACCTCAGGGCGCGTGATTTTCTGGTAATTAACCGCTGGCTGGAGGCTGTTAGGGCTCAGGGCGCAGCTGCCCGCCCGTTCGTGCAGAAAAGAGCCTTGGAGCCTTGAGCCATTCCAGTAACAAGATGTCACTGCTGGAAGGATGAAGGTGACCTCTATCCTCCTGGCCCAGCCCAGGGCTCCCGGCCCAGGCCGTCCAGCCACGGCGACTTCAGCTCTGGGCTGCTATAAAGGATGTCAGGGTGTGCTCTGGCCCGTGTCTGATGCTAATACAGTATTGTGTGCTGGCCCAAGGGGCTGGGAAGAGGAGAGCCGGTCCACAGAGGGAGGGGCAGTTGGAAGAGGGCAGAGGAGGGAGCAGATTGGCCGTGCGGAGGCAGGAGGCTTTCGAGGGACACATCTAGAGGATGCAGCTGAGGCCATCCAATGCCCGAGCCAAAATGTTGGGGGTCCCAAGGTCATACTGTGGGGGTCACAGGAGGAGAACACATTTCCAGAACCACAAGCCAAAGCCAGGCATCCACTGGACTTCAGGCTAGGACTGCTAGGAGTTCGGCTGTGTGGGGGGAGAGAGCAGGGTCAGGAGGGGATGGCAGCGCCTGGTGGGGGGGACAGGAGCAGGCTCCCCTGGACGTAAGGGGCCCAGGGACTTGGGGGATGCCACCGCCTGATGGATTTGGGCTCGGGAGGGGGGAGGTCACCCACTGCTGCCTCCTGTGAGTCCCCTGAAAGGGCCTGGGTGTTCCTTGGGGCTGACTGCTCACGGGCCCTGGAGAGATGTCATATAGCCTGTGGGCACCTGTGCTCACGCCGGCACAGATGAGATTGTGCAAAGGGCTGGGGTAGCACAAAGCAGGTGGCAGGGACCCCAGGGTGGGATGGGTGCCGGGGTCCCCAGCAGTGATCGTTCTAGGACAGAGTTGGCTACTGGGGGAAAGGGAGGCTGAGTAGACTTCCTGCCGAGCCTGGAGGTTAGGAAAAGTCTGGGGGCTCAGAGAGGCCGGGGGCTCTGATCAAGCCAAACGGGAATGTCACCCACCCACACGGTCCTCTGTCCTTTCATACAGGCGTCTCGTATTCCCCACCAGCCTCCAAGCCAAGACGGGGTTTTAGTCCCTCCGCGTCCTCTCCCCTGCCCACCCGGCCCACCCTGCCTTGTGCCCAGAAGGGCAGGAAGTCTGGAATGTGCTGGAAATGCTTGTTGAGGCGGATGAATTAGGCAGGCCCATCACTGTAACTTGGAGCGTGAGCTGCGGAAAACTGGAGAGGAGAAGGTGGCGGAAGGTAGCTGGCTGTAAAAACTGCCCCTTGTAGAAGATTTGCTCCTACAAGCAGGCGGGGATCAGTTACATCTGCTGCAGCCCAGGAAAAGGTGGGTCTTGAGCCTGAAGGGTGCTGGTCAGAGAAGAGAGTGATGTCACACAAGGCGCCCTGGCCTGGGAGTCTGGCCTCTGGGACAGGATGCTGTGTGACCCTGGGGGAGTCCCTCACCCTCTCTGGGCCGTCTGCATAAAATGTGGGGCTAAGATGGGAAGAATGTCTTGGTGCCACAGCTGCATCGGTCTGTGCAGTCAGGGCCAAGCCTCCTCTGTCCTGGCCTCCCGCCTCCCTGCAGGGACATCTAGAAGGACACCCGGATTCTCCCCCCATCCTTACTCACGGCTACTCCAATCTGCTTGGCTAGCGGGCCTCCCTCCCTCCCCTTGGGGCCAGTCTGTCCTCCGGATGCCACATTCTCTGCTCGCCACCACACGGTGGGTTGAGTGATACCCTTCTTAGGCATGTACGCATGTCTCCCCAGAGCTGGAGTTGCTAAGGCTTCTGGACACAGGTGTGAAGACACACACTCCCATCAGCTTCACTAGGAATAAAGATGACATTTGACTGCCATCTCTCTGTTTCCTGCTCTTATGCTCCATTGATTCTAAGCACCTCTAAAGCCTCCGTGTGAAGTACGGTGAGATGGAAGAGGGCACCCCGTGTCCCAAGGCCAGTGCCGGGACCCGACATGAGGGCAGCATGTCCAGACAGCTGTCCAGCCACCACTCCCGTCCGGGTCCCAGTGGCGGAAGGGGCCTGCAGCCCCAAGTCTGTGATGCGCTGCTACCACTGCCGAGAGGTTCGGGTCAGCCGGCGCGCTCACCTCACTGATGGGAAGGAAGGTGGGTCCCGCCCCCTGCCTGCACCCCTGGCTCATGCTGGCGGACAGGAGCTGAGGCCGGCTCTGCAGGGCCAAAGCAAAGCGGGGGAGGTGCCCACCTGCCCCCGCCAGCCACGTCCTTCCAGGAGTCCCGTCAGAGTAGAGCGGCGACACTCACTGCTCTCAACCACCTTGCCAGCTGCCTACACGGGGGCCGGGAGGGGAGCCTCTCCTCTCCGGGTCAGCCCTCCCCAGCTGCCAGCCCTCGCCAGGCCTTCCTTGCTGGGCACGTGCCTGTGGCATAGGGTTTGTTTTAACGTTAACGTAAAAAGGAGTGAAATGATACTGGGAAGGAAAAACGTCTGCATACACCCGGGGCCTCTAAACGTTTGTTGAAGGACTATCTGCTGTCCAGATCACCTGCTCTGAGGATCTCCTCGGTTGAAGGGCTCAGTGATCAGGGCACTGACTGTGCCCAGCTAGGTGACAGGGACCAGAGCACGTCCCCTCCCGGGGACGTGGTTAAACCCAGACTCTGCTGAGGAAAGGAAGCAGGAAGCCGAATGATGGAAAGGCAGAGGATACTCCCTCAATCAACTCCGGGGTTTGGGACGCAAATAGATGCGGTTTACCAACCATCCCTGCCCTCCTGCAACGCACCGTACAGACACAGGCACCCACACACGCGCTGCCTCTCCGAGGTCAGTCTGCTCCGACACCTGCTCGGCCCCCACTGCGGGGTGGTCACCCACTCACACATAGCTGAGTTAGACTCGTCTCCAACCCAGCCGAAGCACTTCCTTGGTGCACAGCCGACCCTTGCACCCCGCAGCGCCCTGCAGCCTGCCCTCCACTTCCCAGTGGACCAGGTGGCAGGCAGCTGGGTAACTTGTCCCCAGTTCTCACCTCCCTGCTTCCCTTTACACCTGGGATGCCAACGACGGGCCCCGAGTCACGAGAAGGTGCGTGCCCACTCCCTGTGTTGGAGGCGTCCAGGAAAAGGGGACCATGCCAGCTGGGACAGCGGAAGGGCCCGGACCGAGCCGGGGTGAGGCCCATATGACCTCAGGAGAGTCTGTTTCTCTGTGGCTGAGGAGAGGGTGGGGAGTTCACTCATCAGCCGCCTGGCAGCCCTTTCTGCACAGCCCCTGACCCAAGTAAGGCCAGCAAGAAGGAGGCTGAGGGGAAGGATCTGCGGGGCCTTGAGAGGAAGGGGCCACATCCAGGAGGCAGCCGCGTGCAGCCCAGGGCCTCTCCCGCCTGGGTGCGCCAGGCCTGCTGGGAGAGCGGGCTGCGTGACCGCGGGGCTCTCGTGCAGCGTCTCCGGGACGTTATCTGTACCTGCTTCCCCAGGAGCCTGGCGAGGATCCTCCTGCCCACGCCAAGCGGATGAGGAGAGGTCCTCTCCTCCGACGGGGCGGAGCTGGGGCTCCCCAGGCCTTGGCTGCAGGACCCATTCCTTTGACGCACGTGGGCAGTGACTCAAAGGTCAGAGTAGGCTGTGACCAGCTGGCTGGGTGGCTGGTAGGGCCCCGGCAAAGTAACATGTGGGTGAGGAACCAGCCCGGGGAGGACATGGTCCAAGGCCTGGGCGAGGGGACCCAGGCACCCTCCACGCCGCCTGCATCCCCTGCCTCTACAGTGTCCCAGCAAGCTGTGAGGACCCTGGGAGTCACGGCCTAAGAATAACTCCATTTATTTAGGCTTCTTCTCAAAGGAGCTGGTGATGGTGATGCAAGTGATAATTATAGCCACACTTTATGATCTTTATATAATGTGGTGACTCGTTTCCTAAGAGCTAAAATGCTGCCTCGTTCCCCTCCTCACTCCTCACCCTGAATGGGGATGGGGAGGGGATACCACGGTGGCCGGGAGTGGCCGGGTGACGCCCCAGAGGTCCCGGAGCAGGCCAGGCAGGATGCACTACGAACCGCTTTTCAGCCGCAGTCCTTCCTCCTTTGGTTATCCAAGTCTGGATGTATCTGATGGAAGTGTTGCAACTCGGGGGCCCCTCATTTTCAGAAACTGTTTCTACAACTCCCTCCTTTGAGTCCATCCCCTAAATAGAAAAGAACCCCTGACAAA
The DNA here is from genome assembly GCF_011762595.2 of Tursiops truncatus. Lineage (NCBI taxonomy): Eukaryota > Metazoa > Chordata > Mammalia > Artiodactyla > Delphinidae > Tursiops > Tursiops truncatus. The sequence goes on along the minus strand of NC_047044.1, from coordinate 98,806,017 downwards.
GACCAGTCGAGCCTGAACCATCTATCCTAACCTTCATTTGGCTGAAGATACAAAAGTGTTCAGAGCCCATATTCCAAACGCTACAAATATCCCTTTCTTTGGATCAGGGTGACATCTGTGCTGGTCATCGGCCTCGGGCTGAGATGGCCTGAATTATCTGGCTCTCTCATGCAGCCTGCTAAAAAAGAAGATCTGGTGTGAATAATTTAAACCCTGTTCCCTTTCCCCCTTGCAGATTTCTGGCTCCGCGCTGGTCATCATTTCAGCACCGGCGAAGATGTGCTATTCCTGTCCCCGATGAACATTTGCTTCTTGAGAAAGTGAGTCTGAGGGACTGCAGATGTGCTGGGGGAGGGGCTTGGGCCAGGACGGACACCAGCCCCGGGGGCCCAAGGGAGCTGGACCGCCCTCACCAGGCAGCTCTCAGGGAACTTTTGACGTCAAGCCCCTCCCTCGTCCTAATGCAAGGTGGACGCCCATCATTCAGACGCCTGGTCTTTCATCGTCCCTTTTCCTCTTTAGGGAGCGCTGTGTATAGAGCTACCCTCACTGCATTTGTCCATTTAGCTGATGAAAGATTTCAAAAGGAAGTTAGACACGAAGGGGGAAGAAAGAAGCGAGACCAGGAAGGAAGAAGCTCCAGGAACCACAGAACACTTTTAGACTGACTTAAGTATCCCTCTTGCCTCTAAACGGGAGCATGGGTTTTAAAATTCCTACTTTGCGTTAACCCAAGAGAAGTCTTCCAGCCGTCCTCCTGGCTTAAACATTCAAATGCTCAGTAATTTAGAGGCCCATGGGCCAGGATGTGGGTTTCTCAGGATCCGCCCCCTCACCTGTGCTCTGTCCTCGGACCTGGTCTGTCTTTGGTTCTTTCAGGGGTCGGGCGGGGAAAAGCAAAGCAAGAAGATGCGAGGCTTCGAGGTTTGCTGTCTGTCAGCCCTCATCCCCACGCTGCTGGCGGCGGGTGGCTGTGTGTGTGTCCACACACGCGCTTTCTCCTGACCTCACTTTCAAGTTAGCGCCTCTCTGATGTGTCTGGTTAGTGATGTCGGGGCAGAGAACTCATCAGTTCTGGGCGGGACAGAAGTGAACACGGGCAGGAAGGTCAAGTGGGGCTGGGAGGAAGGACGGCATCTCACACCTGCCTGTCCAGCAGCCCCTGCGCCCCCCAGCCCCGCCTCCAGGCCCAGGGAGACAAGCAGGCCCACCTGTTTGTCGACCCTCTGAAGTTCAGAAGCCTGGAGCAAGAGGTGTGCTCCCGGCCCACAGGCCAGACCGAGCCCCTGGGCTTCCTAGGTCTTCGCACGGTCTCTGCCCGGCGCCGGGCACAGGGGTGGTCCCCAGGCCAAGTGACGGTCAGGCTGCGACTGCGGAGGCTGGAGACGTGTTTTCATAATGGCTCGGCCTGGATGGCGGGACACGTCTCGCGGATGGATCGTGTAGGAAGGGGAGGCTGGGCGGGCAGACAGCGGCCAATTACAGACCCCTCGGCTCCCCTCTGGCCTCCGAGACGCCAAGGGGAAAAGAGCTTATGGTTTGACAGCCTCCAAAATGGCCACTGACGCTGAGTGCCCCCATTAACATCTGGGTGACCCCCACTCTCCCCGGGGTCCTGCAGCCCCTTGGATGGAGTGTTGGACTTGATGGCCCTTGGGTTCCCTTCTAGCCTGGATGAGTTCTGACCGTGCACAGTTATTTCTGCACTATAATGAGGGCAAGGGCTTCTAGGGTTCCACCCCACCCCGTCTCCTGCCCTGGGGCCTAGCTGGGCCCCGCGGGAGTCACTCTTGCACCCCCAGACTTCTGAGGGCAGCTGCTCTGCGCAGGTGTCCACGGACTCGGGAGACGGTGTCTCTGTACTCGCTGTCCCGCTCGGCTTCCCTCCAGCACGCTTGGGCTCCCCAGGTGATTCTAACAGAGCAGCATCACACGGCAGCCCCGGCCCGCGCTGGCCCCCGTCTCCCAGGCCAGCTTTCTCACCTGGGGGTGAACGGCGCCTTCTAGAGGCTGTGCTGAGCGGCGGGTGGGAGCAGGGGCCCGGGGACGGCCACCCGCCAGCAGTGTGACCCAGATCTGATGGCTTAACCTCTCTGACCCCACCTTCCTCGCCTCCAAAACGTGGGGCTGGCATGAGGATCAAAGGAACTAACACGCCTGAGCGTTTAGAACGGCCTGGCACACAGAGGTTACGACGCTTGTGACTCTGCAGGGCTGCTTTTAGAGGAAGGGGGCGCTCCGTGATCCAAGCCCATTGTGTTATAATCGCACCCCGGTGGAAAGCAGGGGGCTGTTTCCCAGGCTGCAGGGGACCACGGGCCACAGGACTCCTTTAGAACCGAGAGGGAGGGCTCTGGGTGGGAAGGAGGGCCGGCAGCTTGCCTCCCAGGCCAGAGGGCGAAGGCCGAGACCAGAGGCCAAGGCGAAGGCCCTGCTTCCTGCAGAACCAGGGCCGAGCAGGGCAAAGGGGGTCACGGATGATGCAGGGGACGGGCCAGGAGCCCCGGTCCCTGTAAGCCTCAGTCCCAGAGGGCTGGACCCCCCTGCTCCTCACCACCTGCTACACCACAGGCCCGGTCCCTCAGTCATGTCTCGTGTCCTCATCCAGCTCACACGGGTCCAATCGAGGGTGTCAGCAGGCTCACCAGGACTCAGGAGTTGGGGACGGTTGGCAGGGACAGGCTGGCTCAGGGCACCCCTGTCCCACGGCTGGAAGGACAGCTCAAGTCAAAGCCACGCTCCGGTGGCTGGTCTCCGTGGGCCTTCACCCCCCCACCGTCCACGCGGCCCGCACCCTGCTCTGGGCGACCCTCAGCAGAGCTAAGGACTTTTGCTAGGCAGGGGAGGGCTGTCCCGCTGAGCCTGGGCGCAGGTGCTGCTGCCTTCAGAGCGAAAAGCTAGGTCACGGCTGGCGCAAGAGGCGGCGGGGCTCGGCCCCTCCGGACCCCCCTCTCTCTGGTCAGACGCGGGGGGCCGAGGCTGCCACGTCAGTGATGGGCACGGGAAGCGGGGCAGGGAGGGCGTAGCCCTCAAGGCTTCTTCCTGCAGCCTTTCCAGGCTCAGCCTGATTGACTCCAGCCCCGGCCCTTCCTTTCTGAGCCCAGATGTTTTGTAGCCTACCCTGCCCGCGCTGGGCTTGTCGCTGGGGAGATGAAGGGGGAGATGCCACCCGGGCCCCAGGGAGCCTGCCCTGGCAGCAGGTGCCCAGGAGGGAGGGAGGGTCTGGGAGTCCTGAGCGGGACTCCGGCTTCTGCCCCCTCGAGTGCAGCCCTTCCTTTCCTGACACTTGGAGCCAGAGGTGGGGTGCGGGTGTCCTCTCAGCTTTCCAGGGGGGCATCCGACGCGGAGCCTGTGCTGCCCACCTCACCCATGAAACACCTGCCCAAACAGTCACACCTGAGTCTGATCAAGCTTCTACACCCAACTACGAGAACATCACCAGCAAGGCATCAGGAAGCCCAGACTGGGAGACAGCAAAGCACAAATGACCTGGTTCCTTCAACAGGTAAATTGCAAGGAAAAAAAAGCAGAGAGAGATTGATGGGGAGCTTAGAGACCAGAAGTGACTTGGGAGACACATCGACCAACTCTAATACGCAGACCTGACAAATTTAGATTCTGATTCAAATAAACTTCAAAAAAAAAAAAAAAGAACAGCTCATGGGTCAATTGGGGAAATTTGGAATTGCCTGGTTATTTCATGATATCAAGGAATGACTATTAATTGTTTTTAGGTGTGATAATGGTCTTGTCATTACATCTTCTAAAAAAGGATCCTTATGTCTTTGAGGTACACCCTGGAATTCTTACAGGTGACATGATATCTGGGGCCTTGGGTGGGCGGGGAGCAGGGGAGGGTGCAGATGGACAGGATTGGCTCTGAGATGGTGGCAGTAAGTCTGGGTGATGACCTGGACCTTCATTGTAACATTCTTTTCATTTTTGCCTATTTTTGAAAATCACCATGATAAAATCTGGACAGAGGAAGAGGAGGAGCGGGGGAGGAGGAGAAAAAAGGGGAGGAGCAGTGCTGCCGCCACCTCCAAGGTGCCCTCCTGGCTTAGGTCCCAAGCACCTGGAGACCATGGCAGCCTTCCCGAGGCCTCCAAGACCAAGGCCAGCGTCACTGGGTGGGGCTCTCAGAGCGGAGCCTGGTCAGGCTCTCAGAAGCCCGGGGCAGGTGGCCCTCCCTCTGCCCACGGCGCTGGGCAGGGCCGGAAAGACACTCACCGCAGAGAGGCAGCTCCTGTCCTCGCGGATGACGGCACCGAAGCCCAGGAAGCCGGTCACCATGACGAGCGTGCCCGCGAAGATGAGGATGTAGGCAGACGCGGCAAAGGTGCTGGAGGCCAGGACGCCGAGGTAGCCGCTCTTCTCCACCAGGGTCCAGACGCCCACGGCCATGACCGCGGCGCCCCCCATCTGCGGGACACCGGGTCTGAGCACCCACTGCCTACGAGCATCATCTCATTTGGTCCTTTGAGAAGCCCGTGGGAAGTGTCTGGCTGCCCATTTTGTAGATGGGGAAACAGAGGCTTACCCATGGTCGAGGGGAGAGGCAGGGACAGAGTTTGGGTCCAGGTCTGACTCCCGGTCCCGTGCTTCCCACCACGATGCCCGTGCATCCCCGTCATGAGGCAGGGACACTCCAGTTGTGGGGACCCCCTCCCGCCGTCCCCGCCCCCAACCCCGAGCGCTCCTCCCCGGCTTGCCTCCCTGGCAGGCCACTTTCACAAGCCCCCTTCTCATCGCCTGTGGGGGAAGCGCGACTGGGCTTCTCATCTCTGCTCTACAGACAGAGGACAAGGCCAACAGAGGAAGGGGAGCTGCCCGAGGGCCGCCTCTGTGGGGCGACACAGGGCAGGGCCAGCCCCAGCTCGGAGCCCGGGTCTGCAGCTCCGCCGAACTGCCCCTGCAAAGGGAGGGACACACGCTCCACAGGCTGGAGTCGCTCTGGGACGGCAGGACACTGAGTGGGGGGGAGGTGTCCTCTTTGCTGGCCGTCTGATCCCTTTCGGCCCTGATCCCAGGAAGGGACCCTGGGAAATACAGCTGCCCTGTTCCTTCTGCAGTGAGGCTGAACGACCCTTTCTGTGGCTGTGATCCTGCAAAGTATGTGTGTGTGTCCCCAAGGTGCCAAATGGTGAACAGCAGGGGTGTCGGCCCAGGGTTTGCGGCGGGGCAGGACCCCGGCACCTGTGACCAGATCTGCCACCTGCTCCTGGGAAGGCAGATGGCCCCCAGCTTCCCTGCCTCATCTGAGGATGAGTTCTTCTCAGATGGGGGCTGCTGCTCCCTCAGGGGGTCCTGAGTGTGGCTGAAGGTGGGCAGCCCCAGTGGGCTTGGTCCCACTGCCCCGATGACTCTGTATAACCCGCCTGCCGTTCGCAGACCTCAGCGGGGCAGACGGAAGCTCCTTAGCAACGAGGCTGCACCAGGCGCCTCTTCGAGCTTCACAGTAGTTCGGGAGGCTTAGGGCTGGCAGGTGGGAGCAGGCGTTTTCTCTTTTGCATATGAAGAAATGGAGGCTGGAGAGAATAGAGCGTGCTCGAGAGGACACCCTCCTGCACACGCCCCCCCGCCCCCCCAGAAACCCACCCAGAGTTTCGAGATTGAGATGCAAACCCAGGTCTGCTGAGGGCCAGTGTGGGACTCTGTCCTGGGATCGCACACACTGGGCTGGGCCTGCTCCTCTACTCTCTCCTGCTTTTTAGATACATCTGTTTTCTTTTAAGGGGCGTTTCATCCCCCTTAGCACCTCTAGCGGGTAAGAGAACCAGGTGGAAGGACGTCGCACGGCTCCAAATGGAATCCACCTCCTTTGATTCCACGGCACATATTTTTCCTCCCGTTTTAACATCTCCAAAACCAGACACATCTTATGGTTGATGGCATCTTACAACCACGCTTGGCCGCACTCTTGCCTTGCGGTACAGAAAACAATGGTGTATCTTACAAGTGATGGTATCTTAGGCTGGATGAAATCCTGGACTACAACAGGCTTTCTAATTCTCAGGAGCGTGGGCTACCTCTGGCCACATAACCTCCAGGACCAGTGAGGAATTTCCTCCGTCTGGGTCAACAGGATCGTGTCAAGGGAGGGTTTCCAGCAAAATATTCTGCACATAATCTTTCTGCCCCTACAGCATGCCCGGGAGGCTCGAGAGAGGGTCTCAACTGGGCATAACTGGCTGTGTGACCTAAAGAGGGTCCCTTAACCTCTCTGGGCCTCAGTTTCTTCATCTCAAACAAGGTGGACGTGTTAGGCCAGTGGGTCCCAACTATAACCATCAAGGGCCCCTTTGATTACTTTTCCCACGGGTCTTATGTTTTGAAGGGTTTCTGCCTATCAAACGCAGTGCATGAAGTAATAGTTCATTTCTCATTTTTGATTAATCAAAGGCACGTGGTAGTACCAAGAAGAGATTCTGAGCAGCACGAAATAGTCCACGTGACCACACGGAGTGGATCTCACTGTTGACGCGTGTAGCGTCTTCATAGAAACAGGCGCGTCATCCATTAGGCTTGTCAACCCCACAGGCTTAGCATCGCATCTGGAACCACCCAAAGGGGTGCGTGTGGACAGCACTGGGGACACCTAATCTGCTGGGGGACATGGAACCCCCTGAGAAGCTGATGAAAAGCCTGGGGTGCTTTGCCCAGAGAAACGTCATCCACGTAAAATAATGCACTCAGCTCGGGGGCTGAGGCCTCATCTTGCATCTCACAATGACCCCGGCGCAGACGTCTCTGGGGCCCCCCCACCTTGCACCCTCTAAGGCAGTGCTTCTCAGCTGGGCCACACCACCACCCAGAGACCTCCACACATCACCAAGGTGCCTGGATTTCGGGGGGTGGGATCAGGCCTGGATCCTTTACTAAGTTCCCAGGTGGTTCCAGTTGAGAACCACCGCATAGTTTCCTAGTCAACAGGGGTCAGTCCTGTCCCCTCCCCCAGCAGGGTCCCAAGAACATCCTCCCCTGAGGCCGCGGCCTGGAGGCCCTTGGCCCAGCTCAGGACTGCCCCTCCCACCACTTCCCTGTCTGCATCAGGGTGTTTGCTTTTTTTTTTTGGTACGCGGGCCTCTCACTGCTGTGGCCTCTCCTGCTGCGGAGCACAGGCTCCAGACGCGCAGGCTCAGCGGCCATGGCTCACGGGCCCAGTCGCTCCGCGGCATGTGGGATCTTCCCGGACCGGGGCACGAACCCGTGTCCCCTGCATCGGCAGGCGGACTCTCAACCACTGCGCCACCAGGGAAGCCCAGGATGTTTGCTTTGACAGGAGCTTTGGGGGAGAAGGGGGGTGACAAGGAGCAGTATTTTCAGTCCAAATGGAGGAAAGTTAAATTACGCAAGAAAGGAAGAAACTATGTGCTCCCAGGGGAGGGAGGGGTGCTGTGAGCAATGCAGCCGCAGCACACTGACCCCCTAAGAGAGGAGCATGTCCCGGTCACAGGAATGGCTGGGATCTGCAAAGCAGGCAGGGCTGCAGCTCAGCCAGGGCGGCAGCAGGGCCCTCGCCCACAGGGGAGGGTCTGGGCGGACACGCTGTCCTGATTAAGGTCTGGACAGCAACAAATTCACACTGGCCCTGACGTGCAGAAGAAATCAGGAGGCGAGTCCGAGTCAGTGGGGCCCCCAGACCTCCCCTGGGGTGTCACATAGTGTCTGCTGGGGACACCCAATGGGATTTGCCATCCGGGGCAAGAGAGTTTCAAGTCCTTCAGGGGGTGTCCTGCTTGGGACCCGGTTGGCTCTTTAGGAAACGATCTTTCCTGTGGACAGGAGAAGTCAAAGCTGCCCAATGTCGGGACGGATCGCCAGAGGGCGTCTTGGGAGGGAAGCGGTCAGTGGGCTTGGGTCCCAGCCCTGGCCGTGCCCCTGACTAAGTGTGTGACTGTGCAGACATTTCGCCTCTGGAAGCCTCAGTTTCTTCATCTGTAAAATGGCCGGATGACAAGCTCGGAGGTCTTCCGCATGGGTGACATGTCCCCACGACCATCTGCCAATACACCTCCAGCAAGATGCTCGTGGCTTTCGTCAAGCGGTTCAGAGATGCCGGGTCAGCAGAAAGAGCGGTGGAAGAGGCCCTGCGGAAGACCGACTGGGGCCGGAGCCAAATGGCCCTGCTGAGCTGTGCACCGGCTATTTGCATAGAGTTGATTCAACAGTATCTGGCTCCCTACAGAGACTGGGTTGGATTTCTTCGGAATATTAAGTACATTTTTCAAAACCATAGCCTGTAGCCAATCAGGCAGAAAGCCCTGCAGAGGGTGAAGCTGGCCTTCTTACCAACCAGGACACGGGCAGGCCGGGAGGGGCGGGCAGGTCACCCAGGCCGTGTAATTTTAGGAACGGCCCATTTATAGAGAAGAAACATGGCCAGAAAGTTGCCTGTCAGACCCGGGGGAAAGCAGGCGGGGTGCAAAGGTCATTGCAGGGTGTTCCTCTCCTCGTCAGCAGCTGAATGGCTTCTGGGCTGGGGTCGGGGAGGGGACCGGCCGGTGCAGCAGGCCCAGCACGCTGGGGCTCCCAACACGGGAGGACCCCGGGGCAGGAGTGCTCTCTGCCTGCAGTGCCGGGGCGCCCGTGGCACGGGGAGGGGGCGGAGGTCGCACAGGTGGTGGTGCAGTCCACTCCCCTAAGTGTTTGCTGGGGGCCTCCAGGTGCCAAGCACCACCTGGACTGGGAAGGACCAGGGGCTGGATGAGTGTTCACCCAGTTAGAGCCACCCCTGTCCTCCGCGCCCCCCCCCCCCCAGTCTCATCAACGGCACCACCACGGCCCACACCAGGACCCCCGTGGTCGCCACTCTGGACTTCTCACTCTCTTGCAGGGACAGCAAGGGCCAGTCTCCTCATCACACGGGCACATCTCACGGGACTTACTGCGGGTCGGGGCTGGGAGGGGACTCACATCACCTGTTCTCTTCCACACGCAGCTCAGAACCCGGAGGGATGCTGCCTGGCGCTGTCCCCGCCCCCCTCCCAGCAAATCAGCCTGTCCGCCCTGCTCGTCCCGGCCCGCACGGGTTTCTGCAGTTACAGGCGTCACGGCGTGTTTGCTGCATTCGGTACTTCGTCTGCCTCCCCCTCTAGATTCTTGGTTAAACCTCACTCATCTTAGCATCTGCAGCAGAGCCCTCCACGTATGACAGATGCCCCATAACTCCCCATGGAAGCAGGAGGGACAGAGGAAGGGGGCAGAGGAAAGAGTCAGGTCTGACCCTTTTATATTCCGGATGAAGAAACTGAGGCCCAGAGAACAGTGACTTTTCCAAGGACCCGTGACCGGCCGGGGGCCTAGAACTCAAGGAACCTGACGTCCACTTCATGCCCTCTTCACCCACTGGGCTGCGGACACTCCCAAGCAAGCTGAGGGCTGTCTGGGCTGCAGCGGCGACGGCTCAGAGTGGCCACCACAGGCTTCCTCCTGGACCGGTCTCCCCACCGCGGCCCTGGGCAGACCAGATGTGCATTCCCCCCGAGTAGGGGCCTGTCCCCCAGCAGAAGCTGAAGCACAGAGAGGCAGGATGCCCGGACACCACGGGGTCCTGCGACTTCACAGCACCTTAAGAAGGGACGCAGCAGAAACGCCAGCCACGGGGCCCCTCAGCTGTTCTTCCTCCGATGACCTGTCCCAGGAGGTCGGCAGAGGCCACCATCAGTGGGATGATGGTGAACAGAGTGAAGGCTTCTCCCCTCGGCAGGGGGGTAGCGGAGGCTATTCCCTACCAGGCCCTCCCCTGGGACCCTGGAGGGATGCTCTCAAGCCACTTCACTGCCCTGGTCGGGCGAGTCCTCCATCACCACTGCCTCCTGTCTTGGTCCGTGTCCCCCTAAGGGACCCCAGGGATCCCCTGGAGTCTGAGCCCCACTGGCCCCTGAGGGAGGTGCTGACACTGCAGCCAGCGCCCCGGGCAGGACAGAGCTTCCGGAGGCAAGGCCACCCCAGGCAAGGGAGCCGCTGCTTCCCTGGCTCTCCCACAGCCTGCGTAGCTCCTGGGAGGTTGGAAAAGTTTTGATTATTAACACTGCCAAGGAGCTAATTAAATAATACATTAGAGAACAACGTTGCAGGGGTGATGGGAGCTGTAGGGACCCGTGTAGGAAATGGGAGGGGGAGGTAAAGCACTTCCTAGGCGGCTGCGTAGGAAGCTTGGGTCACACTTTCTTTTAGGGTCATGAAAGCTTTGGCATTTTTGGTTCCTGACCCGGAGCTGTATCCAAGGGAGCCGCCCCTGCCCAGTGAGATGGTCACGTTCAACTCTGCATTAGTCGAACTGCATGGTGGGGGTGGGGTGGGAGTCAGGGGCAGGGCGATGGTGAAGGATGGGGGGCAGGCATGGGTTGAGTAGGGGGTAGGGGTCCAGAGGTGGGGCAGAGCTTAGATATAGGATGCGGGTGTGTATTGCGATGCTGTACTTCAGTTCTGCTTATAATCTTCATGCGCTGCGTGTCTGAACTGTCCACACCATCAAAACGTCCTGACCCAGGTTCAACCCTGACTCCTGGAGACATTTTGGAGTCCAAGTAGGCATCAGAGTGGTGGGTCTAAGGCTGTGGTTACGAGTCAGTGGTCTATGGAGATGGGAAGGGCAGCAGACGCAGAGTCAGAAAGCCCAGACTTGACCTAGAGCTCTGCCAGGCATCTCAGCTGAAGTTTCATCATCTACAGAATGGGAGTGAAGGTAATGACAGAGTGCTTGTGGAATCATTTTGGAGTGTAAGGTGGTTTATAACCCTCACACTGTGCTACGGTGGCAGCTGGCGGAGGCTCGGTTTAAAGTCTCACCAGGACCTTGCACTGCATGACCGGCACCTGAATCCTGCCCACCTGGGGGTGGAGGGGGTGCTGTTTCCCCCCATCTCACTGCTCTGGGTGTTTCAAACTTTGGGATGTAAACATTTAGGGCTGTGAGCTACACTTGGTGGGTGGTAACCTGTGCTAAGCAACCAAACCAAACCAAACCGCCACGCCATAGAGGAGAAAGCACCGGAGTGCACTGCACGCGGTAAGGGCAAGCTTAGCTTCGTGAATGCTGCTTCACGTGAGCAATTCTTATGCTTCCATGAACTTCTTATATGGGTCACATGATCCCCGAAGCCGCCAAGCCAGAGCTGTGGACGTAGGAAGCGGTTAGAGATGAGGCGTGCCCCTTAGTCTAATCATAATAGCGTAGCTACGCGGAACAGCTAAGCACCAGGTGGGCGTGTGCCAGACACCGTCCGAAATGTTTTCCTAAATATTCGTCTTTAATTCTTACAGGTACTGATGTTCCCATTTAACGTATGCAAAACGTGACGCTCGGTGAGATGGAGTGATCTGCCTGATGTTTTAGTCTGCTCAAGGTTGCCCTAATAAAACGCCATAGAGCAGCTTAAACAACAGCAATTTATCTCTATTTCTCACGGTTCTGGAGGCTGGAAGTCCTCCAAATAAGGTGCTGGCTGATTCAGTTTGGGTGAGGACCTTCTTTGCTTACAGACGACGGCTGTCTCCTCACCGTGTCCTCATGGTCTTTCCTCTGGGCAGGCTTAGAGAGACAGCTCTCTTCCTCTACCTGTAAAGCCAATCCCATCGGATTAGGACCTCACCCTTGTGACTTCATTTAACCTTAATCACCTTCTAAATGCCCTGTCTCCAAATACAGTCACATTGAGGGTTAGGGCTTCAACCCCTATGGGTCACAGTTCAGTCCGCAGCACCTAATCTTCCACGGCAAATAGACAATGGGGTCTCATTTTGAGCCTGAACTTGAGCCCAAGTTTTCCCGGCACCCGGGACACTGGGAAAACGCGGAACTCAGAGCTGGAGGCAGCAGGTAACGTCAGAGCTGACGGCCAGGCACACCGGCTTAGGGGTGAGAGAGAGGGGCCCCCAGCTCCGGGGCTTCGGGCAGACTGCTTCCACCTTGTAACGCAGGGCTCTCGCAGAGCTGCTCACAGCCTCGGGGCACTGGGAGGATGCGCGTGGACGCACAGCCCAGGGAAGGCCTATCACAGAAGCTCCGTGGATGCTGGGAGCTTTGTCCACGGACGGATTCCAAGCGTCCGCAACAGGGCTTGGCACTTAGCACATGCCTAATAAATGCCATGGAATAGATTTTCCATTATCACTGACCAGAGTACCTGGACGTTAGCACCAGCTTCCCTTACCACCACGACAAGACCTTGGGCAGGATTCTGAACTGGGTGTACCTGCCCCCTGTCTGTAACATGAGGATAACAGTGACACAGCCGCCAGGGTTGACCTGCGGATCACAGGGGATGGTCCACGGAAGGTCGTTATCCAGCAGTACCTCTCAGATGCTAGGCATCGTAACCCCGGTCTCTCCTGGTTTAGACAGGGCAAACGGGGACACTGTGGACCCTGGACGCACCCCTGATATCTGGGACTCCCACATCTCTCTCTTGCCTGAATTCTCAGCCCCCATGCTCTCCCTGGGATTCTCACCCAGTCCCGTGGCTGCAACCACCATGGGGGTGGAGACGATGCCCATCTGAGACCCAGACCCCTGAGCTGACTTCTCTCACTGGGCATCTCCGCTCAGATGGTCTCCTGGCAACTCAAACGCACCACGCCAACGTGTGACCTCGCCATCTGACCCCACGCTGCTTGCCTTCCTGGGCTCCCGCTGCGGGGATGGACTTACATATCCTAGACACATCTGCCCTCTCGACAGCATCTGATTAATGACCAAATCTTGTCAATTTTGCTTCCTAAAACCCTTGACTCTCCCCAGGTATTTGATGCTCGCTGTCACCCCCGCAGTGCAGGTCACCACCATCTGTTGTCCTGATCAGGGAAAAGCCTAGAAGGAATGTCCACAGTGGTCATTTCTGGGTAGACAGTATTATGGGTTGAACTGTGTCTCCAGGAAGATTGTTAAAGTCCTAACCCCAGTACCTGTGAATGTGACCTTATTTGGAAACAGGATCTTTGCAGATGTAATTAATTAGGGTACAGTCATTAGGATGGGCCCTAATCCTGTATGAGTGGGTCCTTACAAGAAGAAGAAAATGCTGTGTAAGGGTAGAGACACACAGGAAGGACAGCACGTGATGACTGAGGCAGGGCCTGGAAAGATGCAGTCGAAAGCCAAGGACTCCACGACGCCCGCCCCCACCAGGCGCTTGCAAGAGGCAAGCAAGGTCCTACCTAGAGTCTCAGAGGGAGCACAGCCCTGCTGACACTCGTTTCGGACTTGACTCTGGCCTCCAGAGCTGTGAGACAATCAATTTCTGTTGTCTTAAGCAACTCAGTTTATGTTCCTTTGTTACAGCCCCCTAGGAGCCTAATACCCTGAGATATGGGCCATTTTTTTTCTTACTTATAATTTTTAGTATTTTATCGATTATTAGTGGATACATAAGACTTTATGAGCTGGAAGAGCACACTTATTACAGTAAGTCCCCGACATACAAACCTTCCAGGTGCAAGCTTTCAAAGATGCAAACGTGCATCTGGTTCCAGCAAAGGAACCAGAACCTGAGCCATCAGCGTCAGGCGTGAGTGACACTGCAGCTTCCTCTGTCTCCTGTTGCTGACGACCCTTCAGCTCTACCAGCTCCCACCTCCTCTCCCTCCTCCAGGCAGTAACTCTTCCTGCCTGTTCACTCAGTGCCAGCCCCCGTGTGCCAGCTGTTGTACTGGTGCTACTGTACTTTTCAAGGTACTGTACCATAAGATTAAACATGTTTTATTTTTTGTGTTTGTTTTTATGTATTATCTGTGTGAAAAGTGTTATCAACCTATCACAGTACGGTACTATAGAGCCGATTGTGTTGGGCACCTAGGCTAACTCTGTTGGACTTACGAACAAACTGGACTTATGAATGCGTTCTCGGAACGGAACTCGTTCGTATGTAAGGGACTTACTGTATTTTTTAAAAAATCCTCACTCAGCGAGAATCTTAAACACCCCACCGGATTTCTCTCTGAGAATCGAAGCTATCTACGCCCACACAATGACCTGATCATATCACTGTCATCCATACAACTTCCCTATTCCAGGAAACACTCGCCCAGGAAGAGAAAAGCTGCAAATAAAACAAGTTCATTGTTCGTTTCGGGAACTTTGCAAAAAGCATTTAAGCAAACGGCAGATTGTTTAACTTCTGAATAGATGGCATTGTATGTCCCCTCTCCAAGACGCTTCTAAACCCTTGCCTCGCTGTGGGTACCAATCCTTAACTACTATACCATGATCCTTCCCAGTATTAAGCAATTTCATTAATCTTAGTGGAAGACTCTGAAAAGGCAAACACAGCTCAGCTTTGCCTCTGCCTTTCTGAGAGGCTTCTGAGAGCGCATCCTTTGCCATGGCAACAAGGAGACTCAGCCCTGCCTTACGAGCAGGTCGATCTGCTGGCATTTTGGGGCCTTCTACAGCTAATATACCCGAAAGACTGCATTTACTGAATGCCTTCTGTGTGCAGAGACGGAATTAAGCACTTCACATACACCATTTCAGGGCGTCTCTGAAATACACTATTAACAGATAAACTGAGGGACTTCCCTGGTGTCGCAGTGGTTAAGAATCCACCTGCCAATGCAGGGGACATGGGTTCGAGCCCTGGTCCGGGAGGATCCCACATGCCACGGAGCAACTAAGCCCGTGCGCCACAACTACAGATCCTGAGCTCTACAGCCTGCTAGCCACGACTACTGAGCCCGCGTGCCACAACTACTGAAGCCCACGCACCTAGAGCCCGTGCTCCGCAGCAAGAAAAGCCACCGCCATGAGAAGCCCACGCACCGCAACGAAGAGTAACCCACGCTCGCTGCGACTAGAGAAAGCCCGCACGCACCAACGACGACCCAACGCAGCCATAAATTAATAAATTAATTAAAAAAATAAAAGATAAACTGAGGCGCATTAAAAATGTTAAGTTGATTTGAACAAAACTCGATTTGAATCAGGCAGCATCCCATCTAGCAGATGCAAAGGAGCTCCGAGAGCCATACAAAACGAAAGACTTTTCTAGGCAGAAGGGCTGGGAACAAGGAAGTTATATTAGGCAAAACAGCGGGTTGGTCATTGCCAAATAGCTTTCGTTTAACTGGAGACACAGGCTCAGCCAGCGTAGGTGAGTTGCCTACGGCAGAGCCTGTCTGCTGACGGCAACGCCTGCACCTTTAGCCCCCTTCTGCCTCTGCTGACGGCAACGCCTGCACCGTTAGCCCCCTTCTGCCTCTCCAGACACATTCCAGTGTCTGGCTCTTTGGGGACCTGGTGGTATTCTGCTACCAATTATCTGGATAATTGCCTCAAGTGGACAGACTCTTTTCTTCCTGGGTGACCTAGCCCGGGTGGTTTCCCCGGCGGGGAGTCGCTACAGAGACCATTCCCGATGCACAGAGGCAGCCCTGGGCCCCCCAGGACTTATGTTTCTCTGCCTCGGGCCTGGAGAATGTGAATCATGAAAGGCAAATGGGCTTCGGAGGAAAACAAGCAGTTATTTGAGGCCGTCACATTTCCCACCAGGCATTGGAGCCGCAAGTTAGCAGGGGAGGGAGAGCCAGACCTTGGCGGACTGAGGCCGGGACGCAAGCTCATGGCGATGCCTGGTTGCTGTGCGGTACGGACTCCACGCCAACCTGCAGGCCGAGTCTTAGGTTCCCCCTCAGTAGCAAATGTACACGTTTGCTTTCAAGTAGGCAGAATTAGCCCCTGGGTGGTCTCTGATGTGGAAAAAATCAGCTCCAGAGAGATGACTCACAAAAAGCAAAGACGGCTTGACTCACGCGGTGCTGGAGAAGCGGGTGGCGCGTGCCGGGTTCACTTACCCAGAAGAAGAAGTTAAAGACAGCGAGTAAATACTTCAAGTAGATGGTCAGCCAGTCGTCCTGATCGACCTTGTAATGGGCCATGGTTGCTGGGCCTGCAAAGAAGACACACGTGTGACCAGGGGTCCACAGAGGCGACCTCGCCCGCCCAGAGCCAGGCAAGGTTCCCTTCAAAGGGCATCCTAGCCTGTCTGGCCGGGGACTCTCAGACTGGGGGTGTGCAGCCCCAAGCAAAGAGCAGAGAAACGCCAAGGTCACTGGACACAGAATGGAGGTGAATCACGCAGAATTTTCTAGCGCTGTGGATCTTGGTTTGGCCCTTCTGATGCAGGACTAACCTGCAAGTCTTCCTACAGACTTTGCACTGTGCTACTGTGTTCTTATTCTGCCCCCGTCTTAGCAGGGTGGCAGGACACAAGTTCACCTGTCCTGCACACACACACACACACGCACACACACACACACACACACACACACACACTCGGCGTGCCTGCCTTGCGGTGGAATCCTGTATCATTTGAACAGGACCTCTGCATGCGCAGGTGAGGCACGAGCCCCAAATCAGAGCATCTGTGCTGGAAGGGACCTCGATATCCGCAGGCCACCCCAGCACCTCGACTTTCCAAAGGAGGAAGCAGGTCGGTAGACCGCGTGGTTTGGCAGTAGGATGACAAGACCTGGAGTCTGGCTCCCTGGGTTTAAACCCTGATCTGTCACAAGGTGTGTGAGAATGTGGGTAGTTACGTAACCTCTCGTCCTCGTGCCCTCCTCTGTACCGGAGAGAATAATGATGCCCACGTGGCAGGGTTGTCTTGCAGATGAAATGGGATGATCTACGTGAGGTGTTGACCACAGTCCCTGGCACGGAGTAAGTGCTCTATACTGTTGGCTATTAATATTACATGTGGCAGGGGTTAGAACCCAGAGCGCCAGCCCTAAAATTCCTAGCCTTTGCCCCAGAACCATGCTCCTTCCCCTTGTCCCGATGCCCGCTGGTGGGCTCTCTAGGAACCGTGGCGTCAGTGGGATGAGAAGATGGGGGTTCATGTGCCCGGTGATCCTGTTTGCATCTAAATCCCAAAGCAGCCTCCGAGATCTCTCCTCGGGCTTCTCTCATTCCCTGGGCTCCCCCTCACACACGCTCTGACACTCGGAGCGTAGCTGCTCCCTTAGGAACCGTCCCCTTTAGCGGGACCTCTTTTATTCCAGACCCAGAGCAAGCAGGCCTTGGTTCTGCCCACCTCCATCTCCCTCTCCTCCATTCCCACCAGTGTCTGCTCGGGCCCCCCCGCCACTGCCCTGCCCCGCCTCTCCGCGGCTGGTGCCGGCCGGGCCCAGATTACTTCCCCTGGAGCCACCGTGCTGAGTTTTATTTCAAGCTCATGGGCTCCTGAGACAGGGCGAGAGGAAGACAGAAAAGAAGAGGTGGCTGTCTTATTTGGGATTTCTATTTGCAGACCTTGAAGAAGGTAATTTAAGACTTTGTCTTCTTGGTAAAAAAAGACAAAACCCATTTTTCTCCGATTTAGTCTGAGAGGTAGGGTGGTGGAAAAAATACAGAAGGAGAAAAAAGGAAGCCCTATAAAAAAGTGTAAAAAGCGGTGCTGGATGGGGTCAGCCAGGCGACTGGACCGGGAGCTATTACACGGTCGTGTGCAGGTCACTGTGCACGAGGTCCTGATGAGGGACCCTCTGGGCCACCGGGGCCATTGGTAAACTGACCGTCTGTTTGGGGCCCAGCCCCTCCTGTCTGCATTCTCTTCTCCCTTTGCCTGGCCCTCCCCTCCCAGCCGGGGCCCACTGGACTCATGTACCAGAACCTTCTCTAGACCTGCAGACCAAGGGGTCAGGACCCTCTGAAGGAAACTGTATTTTTAAAAGAGTTCAGGCAGATGACAGGATTTAACAAAAGAAACATATTTCTAATGGTAAAGTTTCGGCCCTGAGGGGTAGAGAAGACAGAAGCCCGCAGTGCTGTGGAATGGCAGGGTCAGCAAAAACCTCTGGACTCACTTAATCCAACCTTCTGCAGAAGGAATGAGGAAATTAATACATGTCTGAGTTAAGACTCATTTTCAAATGACCTCTCTCAAGTCACATGGCTAATGGTTGCCTAACCCCCTGTTCTGTGCTCCTTACACAGGACCCTACTATACGTGGGGCCCTATGCTGGGGCTGGCAGAGGCCCCCAAAGAAGTGTCAGAACCTTGTCATTTCCCGGCTGTGTGACCTTGGGCAAGTTACTTAATTTCTCTGTGCAGCTAATTTACTGAGCACTTACTACGTGCCAAGCCCACGATTAAGTGCTTTACACGGGCGATCTTGTTCTAGCTTCCCAACAGCCCTATGAAGTAGGGCTATTCCCATTCCTTTTGCAAGATAAGGAAACTGAAGCTCCCACAGGTTAAATAAGCTGTCCAAGTCACAGAGCAAGTAAGTGGCAAAGCCCGAACAGAACAAGGAGCTTCTGACTCAGCCCAAGCTCTTACCCACCATGCAGTGCTCTCAGGACCAGAGCTGCCAGGGGGAGGGAGCAAGGAGGACCGAGGTTGCTGACTTCCTTAATAGCTGTTCTCCCCTCTAGATTAGGACAAGAATCCCCCATTTTAGTTGGGTACTTGGCCCCCTGGAGCAGACGACACTCCCTAGCCTCTCTTCCTACCGGGTACAGCCAGGATTAACTGCTCGCAAAAGGCACGGAAGCAGAAGCAGTGTATGCAACTTAAGGTATCATTTTTGGGTGTATGTTTCGTGTGCGTTTGAGAAGGTGAATCCTGTCACTGTAGGGAGCAGAGTTCTATGGGCGTCAATTAGGTTAAATTTGGTAACTGCACTTTTCACAGCTACATCTTCGCTGATTTCATGTCTGCTTGTTCTACTGTCTATTGAAAAAAGTATATCAGACTCCCACTAGGACCATGAATTTGTATATCCATCCTTGAACTGTTCATTTTTTTCTTTTAAAAAATTTTTATTGAAATACAGTTGATTTACAATGTTGTGTTAGTTTCAGGTGTACAGCAAAGTGATTCCGTTACATACATACTCTTTTTCAGGTTCTTTTCCATTACAGGCTATTACAAGATATGGAGTATAGTTCCCTGTGCTATACTGTTGGTTAACTCTGTTCATTTTTGCTGCATATATTTTGCAGCTATTTTATGTAGTACATTTAGATTTGGAGTTGTGATATCATCCTGGTGGATCAATCTCTATCATTAGTAAATGTCACTCTCTGTCTCTAATCATCAGAAATATCCTTAAAGTGAGGAGAGGCATGTCTCTCTTCACCCCTTCCTTCTTCTAGTTGGTTGGAATGCTGATGTGATGGCTGGAGCTCCAGCAGCCATTTTGAGGCATGAGCTGGAAAGCATGGTTTGAAAAGTGTAGAGCAATAAGTTCAAAGAACCTGGATCTCAGATGATTTTGGAGCTGCCACACCATCCATGGGCTGCTCACCTCCAGACTTAGTTTATATGAGAGAACAAAAAAACTTGTAGCTTCTTTAAGGTACATGGTTGAATATTCTATTACCCATAGCTAACTTCACCCTGATGTGGTAGATGGAGTGGTGGGTACAAAGGTCTGCCAGAGCACGTGAGCAGGGGCACTGAGGATGGGGCAGTCAGACGGGTGGTGATGTTGGGCAGTGGCCACAAGCTCTTTTAACTTTACACTCGATCACTAAAATGTTTTGAGCACACCCCATAAATATGTATATTTATTTATAAATTTTATTCATGCACTATTATAGATCTATATGGTAAACATCATCAAATTCATCAAAAAGCTTAATTTTGCTTTTTTTTTTTAAGATGAAAATAATTAGGAAGAGGAATTCTAAGTAGATGGTCTGTCTCCAACCTGCATCAGGGGCCAACTGATGCAGGTTTTAAAATGGAGGGGTGAGAAGTGTACAGGTAGGTAGGGGTCAGATCGTGAGCAGCTAAGCCCCAGAACGTGGACTCATGTCCTCAAGTGATGAGAACCACAGGAAAGCACGCAGCGAGGCAGTCCCTTGATGAGCCCTGCATTTCAGAAAGAGTTCCCTGGCAGGGGCAGAACAGGGCTGGGGCCAGCTGGGTGCTTGGGGACCAGTTAAGCAGTTGGTACAGTTGGTGCTGATGTCCAAGAAGGGGACAGGGGGGTCTGAACCAGGCCCGGGGCAGCGGGATGGGGAGCAGGGGACAGACATGGACAGGCAGGCCATGTGTACAGCTAGGAGGAGAAGCAGGAAAGACCTCATCAGCCTTGGGGAGACGGATGCACGAGGGAGCGGGCCGGAGGAGAACAGGCGAGTGCGGGGCCGGCCACAGCACCACGTGCTGCCGAGAGAGCCGATCACAGAACGTGGCAGGGCTCACCTTTTCCAGAGCAGCATCAGCGGAGGATGACTCGGGTCAGGAATCCAGGAGTGGGGGCGGGGGGGGGGGGTGGATGTGGAGACCCAAGGTAGATATTTTCAAATGAGAAGGCGAGGGAAGCAGCTAGAAGGCCTAGTTGAGGTTGAGAAGTGTCTTTGCCTTGTAAAGAAGGGAGATTTGCATGCTCATTTCACTGGGAAAGATTCCCAGCCACCACTAAACCCTCCTGCCTAGTGACTGGGGATGGGTGGACCGGCTGAAGGTGGGGGGAGCAGAAGAGTCCGTTTCTCCCAAGTGGTTCCAGATGGGGCCTGGCAGGCAGCCGTCCTCATGTATTCTCCTCCCCTGGCCCTTCTTTCACCCCAGTTTTCCTCAGCCCTTCCCTGTGATTATGAGCAGGGGCAGGGGCGGGGGTGGGGGGTAGGAGGCAGGGAATGGCCACGGCAGCCCCTGGAGAGGGGAAAGTGAACCCAAGCTGCCTGACTGGCCTTATCTCTCCCCCACCTCCATCTCCCCCACCAAGGGACTGGAGGAACCAGGGCTTCGGATCACCCTCCAGGACCATTTTCCCTGAGCTCTGAGGAGTGTCATGAGCCCCATTTCAGCCAAGGACGTCTCTTCTTTGGCCTTGTAACTGGCCTGCTGCCCCCACCCCCTGCCCCTTCCCGGCCCGCCCCTGAATCTGGAACCTTGCCCACTGACCGCAGCAGTTCGTCTAGGTCCTTTTTAGTACCTTTTTGTGCTGCGAACAGGCTGATTGACTTTGGACACTTCCTGGCTCTGTCCCTTCACTGTCTCCCAGGCTCAGGCAAGCGGCCCCCCTCCCCTGGGTGTCTGTCTTCCCATCTGTGGGGCGGGGCAGCCGTTCTCAGGAGCATCAGAATCTGGAGGGCTGGTCGACAGGGACAGCTCAGCCCAGGGTGTCTGATTTATCAGGACTGGGGTGGGACCCTGGAGAACAGACTCCCGGGCAGGACGACCAGCTATGTGATTTGCCCAGGACTGAGGGATTGCTCGGAACGCTGGACTTTCAGGGCTGAACCTGGACCACCCGGAGTGAAGTAGGGGGGTGGTCACCCGACTCCCAGATGCTGCCTCTGGTCTGGGGACCACACTCCGAGTCAGTGTTCTCCAAAGCCCCTTCCAGTTCTCTAACTCCATGGCCTGCACAGTGTAATTACCCTGTAATTACCCTTTGCATCTGAACAGACGTAACTGAGCGGGTGGGGCGGAGCCCCAGGGTGGGTGCACCCTCTCACACAAAGTCCACATTTAGGACGAAGATTTCCCAGACAGCCTGGTGATGCAGCCTTGGGGCGCCGGGTCTCCAGGCCAAAGCTCTGACTGCAGAACAAAGCTGGGATTCAGGGAGAGCCAGCAGGCCTGGGGGCCTGTGCTGCAGGACATCTCAGAAAGGCTGCCTCAAATGCCTTGATGGTGAAGGA